>NC_133820.1:91300347-91601867 GCF_047830755.1 Zonotrichia albicollis
AATATCTGAAATGTTTGCTTGACAGTAGAATAAAACCCAGTGCATGCAGTGCATTTTCATAAGGTAATTTCTTAAGTTTTATATGAAAATAAGGAGTTTTGGCCTAGTGCTGTTAATAATGCTCTTACAGGCAACTGCATGACCATATGGGAATAGTCTGCTGTGCCATGCTAGAAATTCCAAGGAAGGAATAAAAAAAAAAAATCACCCAAAGCTTCTGTTTTAGTTTGGAATTTGTTGTATGCCAATATAGACTTGCAGAATGAACAGATTATTAGGTACTATATTGCTATTTAAACATTGTTGTTTAAAGCTTCTGGGGAAAATACAAAAAGTCAGTACAATAAGCTGCGTATCAGAATAATTTTCATGAAAGAGCAAGGAAATATTTAGGGAGAATTTGTTCAAAACTTGAGCATTCCATAAAACATAGGATATTCCTGGCCCACAGGAATTTGGGCCTGTGTAGCCTCTCAAATGCAAATATTTGTTCAACAACATTCTACCATATCTTTGGTTTGAAGAGATGGACTCTTCCAAAATGAGTGCTACAAAAGTCATATGAAGAGTGACAGAAGACCAGACTGCAAGTTTTTGGTAGATACCTAACAAAATGTTCACAAAATTTTAAGCAAGTTAAGCAACTACAGGTAGCAGGGTAAGCTCTTAAGCTCTCTTGAAACCTTTGCATAAAGGCTGAAATTACAAAGGAGAGAGATCACTAATCCATTTCCCTCTCTCAAAGTAGAGCTAAGTATTTTCATTTGGACTTTGAAAATCTGGCCCTTTGTGAGGTTGTCCAATGTAAGAAACAGGCTTGCTACACAGTCAAGAAAGTGATCTAGCATTAGATAAGTGCCCCAAGAACTCAAAGGCTGTCCCTTTGGATCAGATGTCTAGAACGACAAGTGGGTATAATCTCCTTAACTCCTGGGAGTCATTGACCCAAAACAGCCTTTATTCATTCTGTAGCCCATGATTGCTGCCTCTCTCTTAAGGAAGGTAAAGTTCTAATTAGGTGGCTACTGGTCTGGAAAATCTACACATCTTTTCGTAACCAAGAACTTTTTTTAATTAGGTCTGAAAATGTGGACAACGCGAATGTTAGCACTCATAACATCTCCAAAAACCTAAAGGGGAGATAGTCCATCTCAGACACATGGAGGAGCAGCTCCAGGGAAGGAGAAGGATCCCTCTCTTTTATGCCTTACAGTAACATGGTTGGGTTTTTTCCCCTTTGGTATACCTGAGTTTTAAACTTTCATAGGCTTAATGGGTAGATTTTTCATAAAAATATAGAATGGTTTGGGTTGGAAGGGACCTTGAAAGACCATCTAGTCCAATTGCCCTGCAATATGCAGGAACATTTTCAACTAGATCAGGTTGCTTAGAGCCCCATCCAATGAAAACGTGAATATTTTCAGGAATGGGGAATGCAACATCTTGCTGGGCAACTTGCTTCACTGTTTTAATCATATTGTAAATCTCCCATATCTTCTTGGTGATTTCTCATGGGCAACTCCTTGCAGCACTGACTCCTTCTTCACAGTACAGAAAACAAACTCCACCTCCCCACACAGTACAACAAACTCCAGCTCTCTTCTCAACCAGCTGACCCACTCTTTTGTAGCACTCATCTTCTTGTTGGACACAGGTGTGGCATATTAAGGGCAGGCCTGTTCCTAATCTTTGGTGATTAGTACAGCTGCAACTCCTCAGGTGTGACACTGCCTTCTTCACTATCTTTATTTTCTTACATTCTATCCCTCCACATTTTACCACTGTCACCATAAAAAAAACTTCCTTATTTAGTTTAAAACCATTACCCCTTGTCCTATTGCTACAGACCCTTGTAAAAAAAGTCCTTCCTCATACTATAAGCCCCCTTCAACTACTGAAAGGCTGCTATAAGGTTTCCCCAGAAGCTGTTTTCTCCAGGCCGAAATACCTTCTTTCAGCTTGTTCTCATAGGAGAGGCAATTCATCCCTCTGATCATACTGGCAAGTGCAGCCTGGGACAAGTTTGCTTGCGCGAGGGCGTACGCGGCCCTAGATCCGGCTAGCTCGAGGGGTGAGAAGGCCAACGCCCCTGCGCATAGGAAGCCAGCCCCCTTCGGCGTCCTGGCCTCAGGCTGGGCTGGTGGAAGAGCTCGGAGTTGCGCACGCGAGACGATAAAGGAGGTGACCACTTGCTGGGGGTGAACTGTCGGTTTATTAGGTGATCCGGAGGCACCAACAAGGAGGGGCACCAACCAGCAAAATGGCCCCGAACAAGGGGAGTGACAAGGTTTTATAGGGAAGGGGAGGAGAGAGGAGGGGAGCCCAGCTATCCAATGGGGTAACTCAAAGGGAGGTACTGAACATAACTGACATGCACCGGAAACCAATAAATACAAAGTAAAGGAGGGGCCCCGGGACCACAGCCAACCACAACCCCCAGAGAGGAGAAGGTTCTCGAAACCTGGGAGGAGTGGGGGGTGATTGACTGTGCCCAGGGAGGAGATAATATCTACTTATAAGGTGGGATGAGGGAGGAGTGGTTCTACAAACTGTAACATTTGCAACTAAAAATAGAATGGTAACTAGGCAACTTAACTGTCAAGGAGGCAGTGGCGGGAAAACTGGGGAGAGAGGAACCATTTACAAAGAACAAAAGAGGGTACAGTACATAAAATGGGGGAGCAAAACTAAGAAACTTAGAACACACTACAACATCTCCCCGTTTCTTAACAAATAAAATAAAGAAAAACAGGAATGTCCGTATAACTCAAAAAGAAGATGTCCGCGGCCGGTCCTGCCAATCTTCGCCTTCTTCGAGCTGGAGTTCGCCAGCCCACAGATGTTCTTGGGGCGGCTCGGTTGACCCCTCCTCGTCCGCAGCTCCTTCAGCCTCTGAGGAGAGGTCCTCCAGCTCGAAAGGTCCCTCCTGGGAAATTGTGGCATGATTGGCAGCCATAGTTGTGGCTCTGGCTATTAATTTTTGGACCAAACCGCGGATCAACATAAACAGAACTAAAAATACAATCAAACTCAAAACAATCTTAAAAGCGGATTCTAAAACTGAACTGGCCCACCCGCTAAGGCCCCAACCCTTGAAGATGTCCCCCAGCCAGTCAGATGTCTCCTGCTTGACCTGATGGACGAGGTCTTGGAGTCTCTTTATTGAATGTCTGGCGTCCTCGGCTCTGGAGGACAGGTTCATGCAGCAGAGGCCCTCAAACTCTTCACAATGATGGTGATGGAGCAGCAATAGAAAGTCTATTGCTGCCCTGTTCTGGAGTGTCGCCTGCCTTGTTATTTCCTCGTCTGTAAGGAGGTCGTATAGCGCGGCTGAAGTAAGATTGGCTTGTTTAGCCACCCAACACTCTAGGCGGCCCAATTCACCTAGAGATTTGGCTACCGATACCCAAGGCAATAAGATGGTAAAGGCAACCGACTTTGAATGTGACCAATGAGTAATTTCATCATCACAGTCCTCGGTGAGATCTTTAAGATCTCTTTTGGATCTAGCCAATTCGGATGTGACGTTGGTCTTTTTCCAATTGATAATTTGGGTAACGTTGGGTGTAAACAGCGTCAGCCGGCCAAAGGTGCACGGCCCTCCGACCAGACCAGAGGGGATGCCTGCCCACGCTCGGTCGCCACAAATCAAAAACACCCCCCTTGGAAGGGCATAAGGGGTCCGCTTGGTGGTGGTAGGGCCGACGATCTTTAAAACGGCCCGACACCACCGGTCCGCTTGATATTCTTTCTTTGCTTGCAGGACCACCTCAGTGCCCTTCTCGATGGGGGTAAGAGTATAATCAAACTGAAAACAAATAGTAGAATTGGCGGAACCGAGTAGATGTAATTCTGTGGGCTCGGAGGGCGCAGGATCCAGCCTCGCCACTCCGTCTCTCCAGGCGTTACTGGGTTCAAAACCAGGTAGGAAAGTAAGGCTCCGGGCCAAAATAGGGGAAAAGGTAGACTGAAAGGCAGGGGGGAACTCTCCTGGAGAGAAAGGGATCCCCACAAGGCAGGACGACATCGGGTCCTCTGCAGCGCTGGTGTCCAGGCAGATGCTGTCCTGTCCTAGCGATTGAGCCAAGGCACGCCAGACGTTGACTTTTGGCTGGGGGATGACCCACGGCTCCGTAGGTGGTAGAAGGAGTCCGCAGGTCGTCAGCATCATCATCATCAGACAAGGGTTGGGAGCCAGCGTTGTCAAAGCGGGGGCCATTTGGGGAGATGCAACTGAAATGAAAAGAGAGCGGTGAAAGTATATGGAAATCACAGGAATGGTTCCTCTCCAAACAACCAATTTAAATAAAACATACGAGGGGTAACGGTTGGAGCTGGGGGGGAATAAGAGGAAAGATGATACAAGAGGTCAAGGGGTGGAGGAGAAGCTGGAGGAGAGGGTTCTTCCGAAACAGGGGGAAGCTCAGGAGAGAAGGAAGACGGTTGGTGGTGTTGCTTCCTCCGCCGACGCCAACACGCTTGCCGGACCTGTGGTACTGCTTCTGTCTTGGTCCTCTGCTTCGGGACGAAGGGCCGGACCCACTTAGATGGGACCCACTTGGGGCCTGAGGGAGTGGACACGCAAGCGTATCCCCTCCCCCAAGTCACCAAGTCAAAGGGGCCCTCCGTCCGCCAGGTCTCCGGATCCTTTACAAGAACCGGCGGCCTGGCTTTGGGCTGCAGCTGCTGGTGACTGCCGAAATGCCGGACCACTGGAGGATTTTGGCTGTCAAAAGAGCAATTTAGAAAATTGAGAGTGTAAAGAGCTCTTGACAGCCGGACGTGGGGGGTCTCCACCTTCATTGCCGGTTGTTGTCGGGACAGGATCTTTTTGAGGCTCTGGTGGGCCCTTTCCACCATGGCTTGGCCTGTCGGGGAATAAGGGATGCCGGTTTTATGCACTATTCCCCATTGTTGCAGGAAGCTCCGCAGTTCCTTGGAGGTGTACGCAGGGCCGTTGTCTGTTTTTAGGACCCTAGGGATGCCCAAGACAGCGAATGCTTGAAGCAGATGCTTCTGAACATCCGCTGCCTTTTCACCTGTGTGGGCAGAAGCGTAGATAGCCCCGGAGAAGGTATCGACTGAGACATGGACGTAACACAATCGACCGAAAGATGGGATGTGTGTTACGTCCATCTGCCATACCTCACAGCTTGCCAGCCCTCGGGGGTTAACCCCCGAGGCCACGGTAGGCATCTGGTCATGCTGGCATTGGGGACATGTGGCCACAATCGCCTTGGCCTGCTCTTGCGTCAGATTGAATTGACGAACCAGGCCAGGCGCATTTTGATGGAACAGTTGGTGGCTGATCTTAGCCTGACCGAACACATTTGGGAGAGGGGCCTGCGAAACAGCAGCCGCGGCCAAAGAATCGGCACGACGGTTGCCTTCCGCAATGAACCCAGGCAGGTCTGTGTGTGATCTCACATGCATGACATAAAATGGATGCTCGCGGTGGGAGACCAATTCGACGAGCCTATTCAACAATTCAAATAATCTTTTGTTCGTGACCTCTTGAAGAACTGCTGACTCAGCTCGGGACACTACACCTGCAACATACGCAGAATCTGTGACCAAATTGAAAGGTCCAGGGAATCTCTGGAATGCCCTGACGACAGCGTCCAACTCAGCAACCTGTGGAGAGCCCTCCACAACAGCAACATCGGTCTCCCACTGCTGAGTTTGAGGATCCTTCCAAGTCATTACTGACTTATGGGATGCTCCAGACGCGTCCGTAAAAACTGTCAAAGCATCCAGCGGCTCCCTGCTCTGAACCTTCTTCAACGATAATTTGAACTCCGAATTGAATAATTTGTGGGCCGGCCGATCTACTGCGATGCGCCCAGTGTAGCTGTCTAGTGCAAACTGAAGATATTCATTAGTTTGCAGCAGTTCTTCAAAGGTCTTTAATTTTAATTGGCCCGATTCTAATTCAATTGGAATATGGATGCATGAGAAATCACACCCTGCAAGCTCCCTGATCCTCGATCTCGCCTTGAGGATCAGTTCGGCTACCAACTCCTGTGGCCGTGTCATTCTTTTGGACCGATGGTGGCTCAGGAAGACCCACTCTATGATTAAGAGCTTCTCTCCTGAGCCTTGGTCCTTCGGACTGTCGTCCCACTGATGGATGATGCCATGAAGGTGTGGCAATTTTCCCAGTACTATAAATTTGAATGGCAGGCCCGGATGGTAACGATGGGCCTGCCTGGTCGAAATAGCTTTTTGTACCCTCTCCAAGGCCACCTCCGCCTCTGGGGTGAGAGCCCTAGGGGAACTGAGCCCCTCTCCCCCTTTCAACAAATTGAAAAGGGGGGCTAGGTCTTCGGTTGAAATGCCTAGCCAGGGTCTCACCCAATTCAAAGACCCACACAGTTGATGGACATCTGCTAGGGTCTGGACTTTTGTCCTAATAGCTAATTTTTGCGGAACAATGGTCCGCTTTGTAATCTCAAGGCCCAGGTACTTCCAAGGTGGCATCCGCTGAATTTTGTCCTGCTGGAGCTCGAACCCTGCAGCAACCAACGCATTGGTTGTCAGGTCAAGCGCATGGGCAAGCAGACTGTGGTCGGGCGCACACACGAGGATGTCGTCCATATAATGGTGAACAATGACGGCATCCCCGAGGGCTGTACGGATGGGTGACAGCAGCGAAGCGACATACCATTGGCAGATCACAGGGCTGTTCTTCATGCCCTGTGGAAGCACCCGCCAATGATAGCGCTTGGCTGGGGACTCACAGTTCACGGACGGAACTGTGAACGCAAAGCGCGGAGCATCGTCCGGGTGAAGGGGAATTTGGAAAAAGCAATCTTTTATGTCAATAACAGCCAAATTCCAATTTTGGGGGAGCATTGCTGGGGAGGGCATCCCTGGCTGAAGAGGACCCATTTCAACTATTAATTCATTAATTTTGCGGAGGTCGGTCAGGAGTCGCCACTTGTCTTTGTTGGGCTTCTTGATGACAAACACTGGGGAGTTCCAAGGTGACATGGTCTCTTCCAGGTTGCCTTTCAGTAGCTGCTCCTGAACGAGCTCGTTGAGCGCCTTTAATTTTTGCTTATTGAGTGGCCACTGCTTGACCTGTACGGGTTCATCAGAAAGCCAATTCAGCTTCCAGGTCCGGCGCTCCTCAGTGGCCACTGCCCGAAAAACCTGGGGAGCCTTCGGGAGGTCAATTTTGGCTCCCCACTGGGCCAGTAGGTCTCTTCCCCAGAGAGGCTCTGTATAATCTAAAACGAACGGGCGTATCAAGGCCAATTGCCCGTCGGGCCCCTTAATTTGTACAATGCTCTTGGATTGGTTTGCCAATTGAAGGCCCCCAACACCAGAGATCGTGCCCGCAGCGCTTTGCAAGCCCCAATGTGACGGCCACTCCCGAGAGGGAATGATCGTCACATCTGCACCTGTGTCCAAAAGACCCCTCACTATCTTCTTGTCCCCGCCCAACGAAAGTTGACAGGTCAGGCGGGGCTTTTCCCTCCCCACTAGTTGTGCCCAGGCCACGGTCGGAGGCGATGTCTTCTCCGACGAAATCTTCCAGGGATCTTCTTCAGGCACTGGAATGGCCTGGGCAATGACCTGTCCCTTGGGGAGGAAAAGTGGAGGTCGGACACAGTACAGCCCTACCGCGAAACGGTCCCGGTCGGTAGTTACCAGACCAGGGACGATGTGGATGTCTCGCGGTGTGTGCTTGGTGTCTCCGACAACGGTCCACCTGCAACGTCCCAGTTTCCTCCAGCGACCCGGATGTTGCAGGTCGACAGACACCAGCTGGATGTTACTGTTAGGGATGTAAAGGTCCCTAGTCAGCTGCAGCCTGTATGGAGAAGCAGAGGACATGGTGTTAATTGCAGGTACAGCACCACAGGTAGATAAGGTCACTTCAGAAAGATATGTCAAATCCGGCAAAACGTAGGTCGGCGGTCCTCTCCCGTCTCCTCCCTCCCCGCAGGTTGTTGAAAAGCCCGCCGTACTTTTGTCGTCGCGCAGGGAGGGGCTGCGCTCTTTGCTTAGTTTTTTGCTTCTTTGTTTTCCTCCCTTTCTCGCTTCCGCCTGTACTCCAAATAATCAAGGCGCATCGGGCACTGGGGCATCCAATGCCCGACTTTGCCACAAAGATGGCAGGGGTGGGTGGCTGATGACCTTCTGCCGGACCCAGGTGTTGGGGGTCCGGCAACGGGGGCAGCTTCTGCTTCCATGAAGTCCGGCTCGGGGCATTCAGCAAGAGCCACAGATGTTCTCTTGGGCCGTGATGCTAGGGATACCTGACGCACCACGACCTCAATCATGGCCTCTATCGTGGGCCGGGGACTTCGAGGGAGAGTTCTTATAGCCTTGCGGCACTCAGCGTTGGCATTGCTGAATGCCATCCGCTGAAGCAACCTCTCCCTGTCATCATCCCCGAGCGCCTGCGCCTCCACATATCGGTAGAGGCGCTCGATAAAGGCCATGTATGGCTCTTGCGCTCCTTGCCGGACCTCATCCTCCTCCCATTGGGAGGTCACCACCTCCAGCTTGAAGAAGGCCCGCTCAGCTGCCCGAGCGGTCTCCACAAGCTGGGAGGGGAATAAGGCTTTCGCCTGAGCTGCCCCCTCTGCCCACTGTCCCTCACCCAAAAGGTGTTCCTGGGTGATTACCAGACCATCTGCGTCATGAGACATTGCAGGATTCCCCCACATATTTGGGAGAACCTCCAATATCTCCCTCCTCCATTCCCCCACCCAGACCCTAAACTCCATGGGCCTCGCAAGGCTGGAGAAGAGGGCCCTCAGGTCAGCCGGCACCAGATCTCCCTGTGCAAGGGCATTGCGGAGCATACCCCGGAAGTACTCTGACCCCCGGGAGTAGTCCTTCTGCGCCTTGCACAGCTCCTTGATCCGGGCCTGTGCTAAAGGCACCCACTGGGCCTGAGGGGTCCCCTCCCCACTCAGGTGGTATGTAACCGGAGCGGCTTCCAACAAGGGCGCCTGCCCCGGCTTCCGGTCATCCACCCCCCCCCCCCCGGAACACAGAGCGTGGGAACCGGAAGGAGGAGCGTGGGAACCGGAACTGGAGGAGGTTGAGGCGGGGTCTGGCAATGACGCAGGGTGAGGGAGTGGGCGTGACCAACCACCCCTCTCCGCCCCCTGGGTGACGCTCGGGGGCGGAGGGAAGTACAAAGGCGGAGCGGGGGAGGAGCGAATGGGGGGCTGAGCTGGGGGAGGAGTTTGGGGAGGAGCTGATTGAGAGGCGGAGGACGGGGGAATGGGTGGGGCGGAGGGAGGATATAAGGGAGGGGTAACCGAAAAGGAGGTTGGGTCTGGAGGAAGGAAGGGGTTGGGGCAAGGGAGGAAGGGGTTAACCGAAGAAGAAGGAGCCCTGGCGGGAACGACCACGTGGCCGCTGCCATCTTGGGCTCCCAGGGAGCCATTTTGTAGATCATCTACAAACCTAACAACCTTGGGTTTTTCAACTGGGGATTTGGGAACTGGGGTAGAGGGTGAGGAAAGAAGAGGAACCTGGCCAGGGCTCCTCGAAGGGGGAGGCTGAGCAGGTCGAGGGGGAGCAGGGGAGGGATGGACCCCCTGCCTCTTGTCGGCCTTCAAAATCCCCCTCGAGGGCTCCTGCCTAAGGGGAGAGGGAAGGGATTGAGGGGTAAGGGCAACAGAACGAGGGGAACGGGGGGATAAACCAAAACTTGCGGGCCTTTTCTTAGGTTCCCCTGACGAACGGAGTGCCGCAAGCACTCTGCCCGCCCAGAATGCCACGGTCGCCAATTTCGTCTCCCCGGAATTTACAGCTTCTTCTAATTTGGCCAAAACGGCTGCCCAAAACCGTGGCTGCTTGGCAAGTTCCGGGGAGACCTCGGGGAACTTCGAAAAGACCCACTTAACCAAAAACTTTAACTCTTGCTTGGGGGCCTTCTGACCACCCCCAAGCAGCAAACCTTTAACAACATAATAGACCTCCTTTTGGGATTTTCCCAAGCCAGCACCCATGGCACCTTTCTAGTGCAGGAACTGCTGTCACTAGAAAGGGGGAAAATCCACTGGTGGTACAACCACCCGCCTGAAAAATAACAAAAACTAAAACAACAAGCTACTCGCCACCAGCCCCTGCTCCCCCCACTGTCCCCAAGTCTGGGGTTTCAGAGAAGGGAAAAAGGATTTGGGTGGTGGGTCCGGGCCCCAAGTCTGGGGATACCGACCCCACAGGAAAGATAAAACAAAAAAGGCGCGGGGGTGAGGAAGAGCCTCAGGGGAAGAGGGTGGGGGGTAGGTCCCCAATGCGGGGCATGTACCCCTAGGGGAAGGTTAAAAAGGCAGGGGGGAAGTCGGAAAGGTCCCCAGGGCGGGGCCCGATCTTACCAGCCTGGTGGCGACAGCAAAAGAAAAGTCAGGTGGGGGTCTTCGTCTCCGGGGTCGTCCTCACTGGGTGCGAGGGGTCCCGATCCCGATCCCCAGGGAGCGCTGCCCCTAAAACAGGGCCTGCTACTACCTGGGGTAGTGCGGCGTCCAAAGGAAAAAAATGTCCAACACCGCAGGGTCCGGTGGTCAGCTGTCCAAGTGGTCAGTGGTCCACTTCAGGCCCCACGTTGGGCGCCACACTGCGCGAGGGCGTACGCGGCCCTAGATCCGGCTAGCTCGAGGGGTGAGAAGGCCAACGCCCCTGCGCATAGGAAGCCAGCCCCCTTCGGCGTCCTGGCCTCAGGCTGGGCTGGTGGAAGAGCTCGGAGTTGCGCACGCGAGACGATAAAGGAGGTGACCACTTGCTGGGGGTGAACTGTCGGTTTATTAGGTGATCCGGAGGCACCAACAAGGAGGGGCACCAACCAGCAAAATGGCCCCGAACAAGGGGAGTGACAAGGTTTTATAGGGAAGGGGAGGAGAGAGGAGGGGAGCCCAGCTATCCAATGGGGTAACTCAAAGGGAGGTACTGAACATAACTGACATGCACCGGAAACCAATAAATACAAAGTAAAGGAGGGGCCCCGGGACCACAGCCAACCACAACCCCCAGAGAGGAGAAGGTTCTCGAAACCTGGGAGGAGTGGGGGGTGATTGACTGTGCCCAGGGAGGAGATAATATCTACTTATAAGGTGGGATGAGGGAGGAGTGGTTCTACAAACTGTAACATTTGCAACTAAAAATAGAATGGTAACTAGGCAACTTAACTGTCAAGGAGGCAGTGGCGGGAAAACTGGGGAGAGAGGAACCATTTACAAAGAACAAAAGAGGGTACAGTACATAAAATGGGGGAGCAAAACTAAGAAACTTAGAACACACTACAACATTTGCTTGCTTTTGTTTTCTATCTACTCAGTGCAGGAGTCAGGGAGACCCTGTGAAAAGCTGATAAAGAGCACAAAGTAGATTACTCATGGCAGCCAACAGCAGGTGGAACTAAGAACTCCAGGCCAACATTTGGCTGGGTGCACAGTGCTGGAGGAGAAGTCTCCTCTCCACGCTCTGAGCTGGGGATCTTGAAACTCTAAGGAAGAAGGGATTGTCAGGCTGGGCTGGACTTGGAATGGAAGATATGGACAGGGAGTTTCAAGGGAGAGGTAAGGAAAACTATTGCTTCTGGTTGTACAATACAAGCACATGCACTTGCCTTCAGTAAAAAGAAGTGATCATTACTATTGCTAATCAGTTCTTGTGAATGAGTCCTGTGAGTGGATGGAGGACACTGAAGGGCCTGGAGATGGTGATCTGGATTCTTTGGTAGAAGCAGGAAAAAGTAATGCAGAAGGTTCAAACAGAAGGGCTCTCCTGTAACTCAGTCCCTCATTGTCTGTTTCCTCCACACCAAACTAATGTGTGCTTTTGTTAAAGTACAATTGCACTAAAACTTTTTCATGTATTTTGTTTGATTAAAGAAAAAAGAGAAGTATGATCTTATAATTGTATTTTAATATATCTCCACAGCCTTTGTATCAAACACTTGAAATATTTTAGTGTAGAACTGATGAAGTAGAAAGCAAATGCCAGAAGGAAGTCCTGAATTATGGCTCTTTTTGAAATGGCAAAGTATCCAGTCCCTGGCCTCTTTTCTCTCAAAATGCAATTGAAAACTGGAATTCTTTCAGGCAGACTATGCAGAGGCAAGAGTGATAAAGCAATTTAAAATCATCAGAAGTCAGAGACAGAGCACAACAGAAAAGTCTTGCTACTATTGCAGTTGTGTCTTCTCCACTCTGAAGGCAAACATGGCTAGAGAGGTAAAACATTACCAGCTCAAATGTGTACTTAAAAAATCCCCAATGAAAAAGAAATCTATAAATTGGTTATTTAGACACAAGGACATTTTTATATATCCATGTTATATGAAAGCAACAAAATCTTTAAAAAGCAAAAGAAACACAGAGGTCAGCTGATTTTCAGTAAACCTAAAATACATCACTGTATTTATGTATATTAACTTCATTAGAAAGAACTGATGAGAATAGACATGGCACAAAAATCATCTTTGAAAATCATGACTGTAATGAGCAAGAAAATGTCGTACCCATAAGCCATTGTCATTCCGGCAGGTACATTGTTTTAATGACTTCTCTGAATGCCATAACAAGATAGATTTTGGCATTATCCTATGAATGACATAAATAGGTAAGACTTGAAGCACTTGACTGTGCTTAATTAACAAGTGGTATATAGAAACTGAAATTGTAGGACAGAATTAAATTCAGACAAATTAAGAAAATGAAGAAAAGTTTGAACGATTTTTGTTGATTTGCACAAAATTCTGCAATAATTGCTTCAGAAAAATGTAGTATTTAGTAGTATTTAAAAAGAAATAATCTTTTTGATTTGGAATACATGTGCAATTACACTTTATTACTTTCTGCTCTATTCACAATTAATGTAATAAACTTATTCTTTCAAATTACTTACAGAAAATAATAATAAGTAACACAACACTATTGTATCTTTTTCAATTCTGCTTTGTACAACTGAATGCCCAAAATAAAGTTCAGAGAAGCTGATTAACTTGGGACATAAGTTTATTACAGTAAGAAACAGAAATTCTGAACATTGTAATTTATGAATAAATATTCTATCCTTAGTTTTAAGGAAAAAAGTACGAATAAAATATATGAGCACCTGATGGTTTTCTGGAAGGTATCTTGGGACATCCTGTCTTTTATACTAAAATCGATGCCTTAGAAAACCTGAAAAGCTATTTCAACTTTTGCAATTACAAATACTTTCTGCAAAGAAAAATCCTTTTGGAATACTCTCAGAAGATTGGGTTTTTTTTTTTCCTCGAGAAACAGAATAGTTAAAGAAACTGAGCACAAGTCAGAAAAAAACCCCCAAACCAGAACATATATCCAGATTAAACAGAAACATCAAGATTAGATGGCATGTCTCAGCAGTTCAAAAAAGCAGTATCTATGATATTAACAAAATATGTTAAACACAGATTCCAGCACGAGGTCTGCCGTTGAATGTCTTCCATGGTAATGGCTCTGACTACCTCTGAGATCAGCTCTCACTTCCTGACCACAACCTCCCTTCACAAAGGTAAATTCTGCTGTAAGCAGGAAAACAGTGGGAGAGCCACATGGTGTGGGAGACCAAGCTTTCCCAGGAGCTAGACCTTAGTGCTGCACCTGGCTCCCACCAAAGGAATGGCTACTAGCTGCATTCCATATAGGGGCAGCACTAAAACCAGAACTCATACATGTGGAAAGAATCAGCAAAGAAACAGGAGGATAGAAGGGAGAGAAAATAGAAAATACATTTGCTACTATCCAATTAATCTTATAAGTGGAGAAATAAGGGATCTGACTTGATTATTAATCCCTTCAATTAAGTGGGAAATGCTCCAAGACTGAACTATAAAATACATGGATATATTAAATGCTCTCGTACTTTCTTTTGCAATTCATTCCTGCTTTGTCACTTTGTTGTGGACATGCACATGGGTTATCTGCACTATCTGTACATTTTGAACCATAAGCATTTTCAAAGTTTATTTCATGAGTCTGTCAGTTTTGAACTTTAATCTAACAGCCATGTGCTGCGCTCTTTGGCCAAGGATAATTAACCAGTTCAGAAGTGTACTTCTCACAATAATTTTCTGCAAGGTTTGTTAAAACTTGAATGTCTCTTAGGAAACCATTTGAAGGGTTTCTGTGCCCCTCTGATTCCAGTCTTGAAGTTAAGAAGGCAAAGCCAATGCTCTACAGCCAACTCAGATGTATTCCACTGGACACCTGATTTGTTGTAAATCTCATGTTAATTTAATTCTTTGTCCCCCTGAAACTTGCTGCAACTATACTTCAGGCTATGTGAAAGCCACTGAGATGTCCTTCTTTCCTGCCAACTTCCTATCTTCTCATCCACCCACTCACACTAAAATTATGTTTCCATACTTCATCCAGTGCTTCTGGCCAAGAATTTACTGAAATATTGGTTATCTAAGGAAATTCCCAGCACACT
This sequence comes from Zonotrichia albicollis, assembly GCF_047830755.1. Lineage (NCBI taxonomy): Eukaryota > Metazoa > Chordata > Aves > Passeriformes > Passerellidae > Zonotrichia > Zonotrichia albicollis. The sequence goes on from NC_133820.1 coordinate 91,314,778, forward strand.
GTGAATAATTTTCATACAAGTGTAGAAGTATAAAAGAGCTCTTTCCTCTCTGTCCCAAATACTCCCCTTTTCCCTCACCTACAATGTACATTTAATACCCTAAATCCCTCTTTTAATCTTGTACTTTTTGCAAGAATTCTTCCTTTTTTTACCAGAAAATACCTTCACAGTGCTTTCTACTACCACAGGGGGAATGCTGATGAATCTGAACAATCCTGGTTTCTCTAATTTGACCATGGGTTCTTCAACTCATGGCCTTCAGATGACATCAGGACAGACTAGATCAGCACACATTAGGGTAGGTGTGTGGCAAGATCACTGAGTTTAAGTAAATTTGCTCTGCAGGACCTCAAGTGGAGAGCGAAAAATTACCATCCTGCCTTTCCAGCAGTGTTAAGTTCAGAGAAGCCCAGAGAATCCCAGTTTTACACACCAAATGTTACAGATAATAATAAAAAACTCAAACAAAGCACAGTGCTAAGCTGCCTATCAGGCATCTGTTTGTGGGAGAGCCCAGGTGCTGCTGGCATTGGATGCAGAAGGAAGAACATGGCACAATATGTATCCACACACCTACTCAGACTCCACATGCTGACAGAGAACTCTTAGAGGATGTACAAAATGTAAAGGGCATTTAGGTATCTAAAAGTGATTTCTTATAATAGTGCTTGGTTAATTTATAACATTCACAACAGTTTAAAAATTTGGAAGATAAAACACCATGGAACTCACAGACTTGAGTACAAAAACAGGAGTATAGCAAAGAAATCTATGTCTCAAAGATGTTATTTTGATTTGGCATAGATGAAAATCATATCAAATGGATTGTAGTCATAGTTACAGTGATTTACACCAAAAATAATTGTTTCCAATTTTTTTTGAGAAGGTAGAATTCCTTGGGAAAAAAAAAAAAAAAGAAGAATGCACTGAAAATCTACTCCTCCTTTACACCTTAACTTTTAAAGGAAGTGGGTAATTATAATAATTACAATACTGAAAACACTAAATTCATTCTTTAACAGAATATATATAAAATCTGCTTTACTGATCAGCACAACTTATGGGCAGACTGATTCTAACACAATTCCATGTAGCGGCAGATTTTTATAGAAAAAAAAAGAATATTGCTTGTTGGAGAATTTTGCTCAGACATGGCTTGAAGAAAAAAAGGCCATGAACATATACAGCTGGTTAAAAAGTAAAAGGCAGCTGTAAGCAGCAAGTTCTCAGGCTTTTCCCTTAACAACAGCAAACACCACATCCTTGAGGAAGTGGTGAGAAAGGCATGGTGGAAAACATGGAGGCCTTGAATGATAAATAACAAGTCAATAACAGGATGAGAAAAACAAGTATTAGTCTCAACAAGAAAACCACAGGTTTTGGCAACAAAGGAGGGGTTGGTGTGTAATCTGTGGCCAATGAGGAGGTCGGGTTTTGTAATATGTATAAGCTTAATTAACACCACTATAAAAGTGTGTAAGTGGGATCAATAAATCGGAGTTCGATGCTGATCAATTAGGATGTGGTCAGCTTCCTTCGCTTCCTCAATTACTGAAGTGTAAATAAGGGAATAATAGGGGAATGTAAGGGATTCCTATCAATTAAGCAGATGTGGAACACAGACATACTGACTTAAGTCCAGGAGTAACTGGAGGGACTAGCCACAGCTCAGCTACCACAAAGGAAGGACAGAGTCAGATCTACCAGCAGGATCTCACCTTTTGATTCTACCTTTTAATTCCACTTTTTCCTCATCAACTACAATGCAAAAGCATGTGAAAAGTGTCTGCAGCCATCCCACTGCCCACAGGAGCAGTGAGAAGGCAATCCTGCAAGGCACTGAGATCAGTAAAATGTTTTGTCATATTTCTTTTTTTACAAAGAAAAGTAAAGTATAAATGTAAGGTTAATACTTAAGCACAACCAGTCATTCCAAGCTTGTTTTAAGGATATTTTTAAGAAGATTTGATCATACAAAAATTAGGTTGCCTTGGCAACTGTAACTATAGAAAGCTAGAGTAATTATTTTCAAAAATCCTTCTTAGTGCTTTCTCCTCTTAATAGGAATGTGTAAATATCTTGTTTTAAGCTGCATTTATCAGAAATACTACTCATCATTTTTTCTACCCTTGAGGCATGGGGATCCTAAAGTATGTGCCTAAAACAGCTTGAATAGTGCAAAACCAATTTGGAAATGCTTATTTAAATTCAAAAATTAATGTCAGATAATGCATATTTGCTTTTGAAGGGAAGCGAAAATTTGAAAAGAATGCAGCATTCTGTTTTCATACTGCAAGATATCATTGAATAAACTGTGCCATGTATTCATCTGTCTTCAAACACAGTAACAATTCACTTTTGTAAACAGCAAGCAAAAGGAATTAAGATGGAATTTAATATATCTAAAATATATTCATGTAAACAGATCTACTGAGCCACTGCATAGCTCTGCATTGCATACTGTGCACTTACCTGTGTGGCTGAGACAACTTTAAGGTCTTTGTTCATCTCTTCATTACATGGTAGAAATGTACTCTGATTACCCTGGCATAGTGTTTGAGATCCATTATTAGTGATATTTGGCATAGTTCTGCTAGCCCCTAGGTTTGCCATTTAATAACTTATCCAGTTTTCCTGCTGTGCTTGTTAAAGCAGCTGAAGTCCATGTAGGCTTGACTCCTTCCTAGAGCCTTCTTAGCCTGATATGCCATATTTTGCCACAGTCCTCCCTCCCAGGTCATGCTGCCCTGCTTTGGTTTACTGAATCAGCCACAAGAATGGGCTCTTGCACAGAACTAGGAATGGCAATTAACACTAGTTCACAAATTGTCTATTTTAATTCATTATCAGAAGAGTAATGTGTTCCCCAACTCTCCTTTCCCAATTCTGACTCCCAGCTCTGCAGCTCTGCCTGTATGAATGCTGCCCCGGGTTATGGTTGCAAACACACAATAGGAAAGCCAGTTATACTATATAACAGTAATGCATAGGCTCTTTTTTTCTTGTCTGTGATTCTGTAACTTAAAATGTATTTAAAAAACACAGACGTTAATATTCAAAGAGGATTCAACAGTGAACAATACTGAAACATGATAATACTGAAAGTACTTTTGTCTATAAAAATGTCACTAAAATATGCAATATTACAAGTGGTCAAGGACTGATATCTCTGTAGATGCCACTAGAAATCAGGGAAACCACTTGTCTTCCATGATGCATGTGAATATTTTTTTCTCATCCCTTTAGTTTTATAAAGTGTCAGAAGTCAGATACATCTACTTATACTGCTGGCATCATCATCATGGTCATCATTCCAAGCAGTACTAGTATTTTTTCAAATCTAACCATCCATGGGAGACTAGCAGCTTTTAGCATAATGGGTATCAAATATATTTGTTCAGGGTCTGTTTTCTAGTGATTCCCAGGCTTACAGACAGAGTAATGGCCTCTAAATAATTAGAATAATTTTTAAAATTTTACTCATCTTCAGTGATTACACAGTGATATTAATAACTTATCCAATTTTTCTGCTCTGCTTGTTAAAGTAGATTATGCCCATTTAGGCTATATTCCTTCCTTCACACTTCCATCAGTGAAGTGTATTTTCAAGGTTCCAATTGTATCAAGGCACTCAAAAATCCAGTGCGATATTCAGAAACTTTAATTTTCCACCAGCTTCTCAGTGATTAGCAGCAGAACTGTTTCAAAAAATTGCTTCAGATGATGCATGCATTAAACAACTAATGTATCAAGTCTTGAATTTTGAATTGGTAGGAGAAATTCATTTGAAAGGAGATGGGAAAATTTAAACCAGAAGAGGATCTGCTATGATGTCTGTTTTAGGCTGAATTAAACATAACCTTTTAGCTTATGTTCAACCATCCTAGCTTTTATTCACTTTTTATGTAGTTTGACAAACTGAATAATTTGATGCCTTTTCTCACAATACTCCAGGCAAGATATATACTATCCTATACTCTTGATTTACCTTTTGATCAATATATCTGTTTTCTTCAATTGCTGATCTTTTAGAGTGGTCACATGAGGAAGAAGATGCTGAAGGAAGTCTTCGCAGCAAACAGCTGGTATCTTGTTGCTGGCGATCAATAAACTGCTTCATAAAACTTTCCCTTGGGAGCAAAGAGAGGATATTGACACATTAAAACACCAAGAAGAGTTAATGTTTGGTATTCCTTCTGACATGTCACAATTCACTTGTGCTGAGATGGATAAACTCCCGAGAAAAAGTGGTACTGGGGTATAGATGCATAAATGAACAGAGTGCCAGAACAACTGATAACACCTGAATTCATTTATTAAAGAAATCCATAACTAAATTGGGAGTTGGATCTCTTGCACATAGATTGAAAAAAAATTGCTTTTATTATTTATTTATTTACCAATTAAAGTGCTAAATATTTCAAGTGCATTTTGCAGTTTTCAGCTCTTTTGAGCTCATTAAACAGCAAGTTGTTACTTCAATGCAAATCAAATGCTGATATAATCCAAATGAAACATACTCTCTGCATGAAATTCTTTCTTGAAGATTTCAAACAACATCTGTTCATATAACTGCTTTGAATGTCATTATTAAGGCGCTTCAGCAATTCTGTGCCTCACATATGCCATGTTTAAAAAGCAGAAGCATTTCTGTTTACAACAAATATACATTCATCTTGCCATATTTTAAGTTCAATAGAGTTGCCTCTTTCAGTGTGAACTATGTCAAAACTAATTTTTCTCTGGAGAGATATTGCTACATAATACAATAGCTTGAGATTTAAAGATATGATGTGCTAGTTTGAAGTCTGTTTCAGTAGTTAATAGGATCATGAATACAGAATAAGCTGGGAAAAACACAACTAGAAAGAAATAACAAAAAAGACTTAGACTAGGAGAAGAACACTCTCCATATATAAACAAAGGGTACTTTGATACTAAAAGTAAAGGATCTGTGATTGTTTCCTTGAGATCTGGGAGGCTGCTTTTCATGACCCTTCTGACCAGCATTATTCCTTTTGCTCAGCTAAGGTACTACAAACAGGTCAAACCACTTGACTTAGCTTCCTTGTGAATTTAATCAAAAGAAATGTAACCTTGGTAGACTCGGAACCATGGCAGCAATCCTTCTCTCTTTTGGCATGTGCTTGTTGAGGACATTGACACGGGCACTTTGAGGATCTGTTCAGCCAGCTTGTGGCATGTCAGCAGACTTTGTAGCCTGTATATACTAGAGCAGCCCTTGGATTTCTGTCAGACTCTTTTGACACCAAGGAAGAATAATTTTACTCTAACTGATGATCACAGATTTGCAGAATGGTTTGGGTTGGAAGGGACCTAGGAGATCATCTTGTTCCACCCTGCCTGCCATGGGCAGGGACACCTTTCACTAGACCAGGTTGTTCAGAGATCCATCCAGCCTGGCCTTGAACACTTCCAGGGATGAAGCATCCACAGCTTCTCTGGGCAACCTGTGCCAGTGCCTCACCACCCCCACAGTAAAGAATGATCAAGTAGATCACTGAGCATCTGATCTTTAGTTAAGGTGAGTTTCACAGGAAAGAGGTAACTACATAAATACAAAAAAGGGACAAGGTCATCACAGGCTAACTGGTTTTGGATGCTTTGTTTTATCCTCTCTAATGATTTACTGCCATTTCACCCTAGCTTTAAAAACCTCCATGAGAACCCATTAGACTGCTAGTCACTATGCGAGCCAAGAAACTAAAATCCAAAGGAAAGGAAAAACAACACACTTTTCAATTAAATTGTACTTGTGTCAGTTCTGATCAGTCTAGCTGCTTTCATGAATAAGGTATAAGGAATGCTAGGATTGTTTTTCCCCAGATGAGAGAAATGAGGTATACCCAAAATACCACATCTCTTGAATGCCTATGTTAATTCTGTTTCATTTCTTATTTTCTGAACTATCTGCCTAACAGACAAGAAAAAAAAAAAGTTAAATATTTTGGGTGTTATGTGGCCCCAAAAAAGTTTACAACATGCTAGCAAAGGAAATACTTCAATACCTTATTTTTGGAACTGTGAAATCTGAAGGAAGCTTTGAGATTTTCACCATTTGTGGCCTGTTTGGAAATTTTTCAAAGATGCGTAGACGCAAGGGAAGCTTCTCCTTTGTATCTGCATTAGCTTCACTTTGCTTTAGCTGAAAACAAAGAAATAAAAAAAATAACAGAAAGCAAAATTTTGATCTATAATATCCCACTCATTTTTCAGAATCCAAATAACAACAATGGCAATAATTTAAAGAAGCAGAAGATGGCAGCAAAGACCTACAGAAGGTAAATTTGATACAAGTTAATGGCTTGTGCTAGAAGATTACAAATGCCTAACAATACTATGCCTTTAACCGACAGACATAAAATGGGAGGATTGATAATAATTTCAATTTTAAAGTACAAAGCATATTTGTGCCCTATTCGATATGCTTATTTCTATGTTTTCTTCATAGATTTTAACACTTTCATCAAATAAACACCCAAGACCTTTTCTTATTAGGCACATCTTCTTGTATATGCTGACAGCTCTCTGACACTCAAAGAAAACACAGCACTTTAAAAGGCAAGAAATTTTAAGAGAATTCAGCTCCCAGAACACAAAATAACAGGACAATTGCATGTAGATGAGTATTATAAATAATGACAAAGAACTCCAAAGAATCCATCTACATCAGTGATACTCAGCTATGGCAAATCACGTTACAAATGTATTTATAATTATCCAAAACCAATTATTCAATGGAATATCACCCATCCAAATACAGAAAACGCAGATACATGTATATACCTGGACAGGTGATGGCTAAAAAGATAAGATAAACAGATATGATACAGAAATATGATTCCTGAATACTGATTACCTTATGTAGCAATTCAGGTGAGATATTGCAACAAAATATAAAGTCAAAAAGAAGCAGTGAAATTAATTTTTACATTTATTTTAAACTGTATGTATATTGTATACTATTTCAGCACATATCTAACTGAAATTCCAACTCTTCTTCTTGTTCCTGCTTGTAAGCAAAGGATTAGAAGCTTAAATTTTAAAAGACATTTTCACCATCAGCACCTGCAGGGAATACTGTTGACAGACACCAGCTAAAGATTTTTACCAGGGGCAATAGCCCAGGAATTCAAACAGAGCTTTACTTCTCACTTGCCCTGCCTAGTGAAGTGCATGCTTCCACAGCATGCTGTAGAAGAAAAACTGCTCTGCTGCACTGTCATGCTATCAGCAACATCACCACTTCCAGCCACAGGACAGCTTAAACTGAATATCAATTCATATTCAGTTGGATAGAAGTTGTCATGTGGGCTGAAAACTGCAAAAAACTGAGCAGCTACAAACAAAGGCTAATGATTAATGGCAAAGCTGATTCAGAATAAAAGGGAAACGTTGCATAAATCTGTATTGTGTCCACTCTTGTTTCATTGCTCTATTAACGATCCTTAAAAGGAAGAAATTATGACTTTAGTGCACATGATATTAAAACGTGAAGAGTTGCAAATACCACATTGGACAAGGAAAAGGACACATTTAGAAACAGTGGCAGAAAATAAGAGACTGAAAAAGTTCTAGATAAAGAGTAAGAGCAGAAACTAAACAAGAACTTGGACTTCAATATAGCATCAAAAGGCCAGTTTGGGCACCAACTGCATTACCAGCCAAAGGTTATGTTCACAACAAAGCTTTGTTGGTTAGATATCACAAGGGTATGAAAAATGACACACAAGTTCCCAGCTCATCTCTGAGCTGCTTCGAAGAGAATATATCTGGGTATGCACAAATTTGTAAATGCTGTTTAACCATTTTCTCACTGACAAGACAAAATAGTGCTGAAGAGAGCCATGAAACCAGGGGAGAGCTGTGTTAACCAACTGGGACAAAAGAGAAAAAAGAAGAGAAAGACTGAAGGGTCCCATTATTTACTCCCCATCTACTATAACTGATAAAGTAAGAGCAGGGGAGATGAAGCAAATTTACGTAATAAATATGTGAAAATAAATTACTTCAAGAATACAATAGTGTATACAACATAAAGGAATGAGAGAACGAAATTAAGAAACAGAATTTCTATAGTGAGAATAAAGATTACTAGCCTTATGGGAAAATCTCTGAGTGTTCAGAGCGCTCTCCAGAGGGAAGTGCCTTATAATTTCAAAATCAGACTAGTCAGAACCCCTGAAATGTCATAGTATTGCCAAAAGAGATCTTTCACTGAAAAGGAAATTAATTGGATAATCTAATAGGGCTTTACTGCAGCGCTGTACTGTTGAAAGCATTGGGAAGGGATTATTTTTAGAGGAAGAAAGGTTTCCAGTTTCTGACACTTGTTTTTCAGTAAGGAAACATTGCATAAATATGCACATTTTAGGCACAGACAATGTCACTTAGAGCTATGAACTCCTGTTTTCATAAGTCAGTGTATACAGAATATAGAGCACTGCAATGTTGTCTGAAGTTCAAGTGCAGAACAGAGCACAGAGGCATTGAAATCAGGGAACTGTAGAGTTCAAAAGGTAAAGAAGGGGATAGGAGCATGATTTAAGATAGGCTTTAAAAAAACCTAAAGTCAAGGCAGTTCTATAGAATAACTCCAATTATTCATGGTGTGATAATATTACATATTGGGGAGTGTGAAACATTTAGCTTCCCTGAGTTCTTCTCTGTGCACTTAGGGTGTAATTGTTGCTCCACATGACACACATCCTGTTTTGTATTGCTGCTTAGAACCTTTATATTTCAACTTTCTCTAACACTTGACAAACATAGATTTTTAAAGGTACAGGATTATTTGTAATGGGGCTATGATGGTGGCAGAATGTTTCCAGCAACAGCTAGACTCAACTAAACTGATAAGCTCAAATAAAATAACTGGACATTTTTCTCTATGACTTTTAGGTTTTATTTCTTACCCTTACTATTGATAAAGAATTGCACACTGGCCTGATTTGCTCTGCATAGGCTTTTGCCCTCCATCTACAGCCCAAGAGCCTACTGGAAATGCTCAACAATGTTTAGTCAGCCTAGCCTGGCTAAATTCTTTTGTGGATGGTAAAAAAGTTAACATCTGTAAAGCCATTGAAGAAATTTTTGTCTATCTCACTACTTATATGCTGCTTGAGTTTACAAGAGTAGATTTATTGGCACAATACTTACAGTACAACTGCCCACTCTGAACACAGATGCACTTTTCCAAATAGCACTTAAATGGTGAGGAATGTCAGAGAGGATATTTTAATTTGAGATTACTGTGTTTTTTAAAATAATACTTACAGGTCTCTGAACACCACGCTCTCTCTAATCTGTTCACATAATTGTCTTAGATCAATCCAAAAGACAGCTGTGAGGAAAGGCAGACTTATAGGTGAAGAGAATGTTTGTGCGACCCTTTTCTCACAGAAAGCATTATGGCCATGTATCCATTTAGTTTGGAGTAGTTTGAAGTCTGAATCACCAGCACTTCTTGTCTTCTGGTTGAGTTTATGTGCTGTGTTGACAAGCAAATCAGATTCTTCTGGGAGGAAACAAAATGCAGGCTCCACCTTAGTCACTCAAAAATGCAGTCTGAGCTTAAGGATCCCAAGCAATGGCTGGTCCTTAGGATGGCTTTGAAACCCACATGTGATGGGACAGTGTGAGACTGAATCTGTTCTAAGTGAATCCTTCTGACCTGGACATAATGTGAATGGGATGGCAGCAGACACTGCTATATTGTCCCAATTCTCTCCAATGGCACAGTTGTTTTGTGGTGTAGTCTTAGCCATCTTACTTATTGCAGTTGTAAATTTATTTTTGACTTCAAGGCTGCCTTACAAAAATGTGATTGCCAAAATCACCTTTGGTATAATTAAGATCCAGTCCCTTAGAAATGAAGAGAACCTGTAAGTGGTTGTCCAAAATACACACAGTAAAAGGAATGGTGGTGAAAGTGGAAGACTGAGAAAGGCAGGACACAATAAAGGAGACAGCAGGTAATGACTGTGCATGAAAAAAGTGGTCATCCAGACAGCAATCACTGTAAATGTGGTCAGAGTGAAAGTAGTGAGTTCTTTTAAAGTACATACTGCAACTCCTTTAATAGCAGAGCTGCTGAAAAAATCTCTAGAGAATTAGAATGAGACAATCATCAGGAGCTGATTAGGAGAGCTGCATTTCCATAATCTCCCTCTGTGTTTGGCAGAAGAAACATGCCACAGTGCATTTCAGATATTCAGGTGAATGCAAGGCAGTGTCACACCTGCCCTCCAGCTGACATCCACTCATGTGGAAGCAGGATGTGAGAAGTGTCTGCACATGCAGAACTCTCCTGATTTTCCCAGGTGGAATGGGCTGAAAGGTGGAAGTGCTCCAGGGTCTGGTAATATGAACAAGATCACTTGAACAGTTCAAAGGACAAACTAACATGAGTATCTCTTAATATCACTGATTTGCATTTAGGGACAGAAACAACCTCAAAAGTATTAATCTTGCCCAAACAAATCAAAAGCTCAAATTTAACAAAGTCAATGAGTTTTTAAGATATTGATACTTGGGAAAGAACATGCTAAAGGACATAAAGAATTACCATATCTAAAGGGAAATACCGACCCATTATGACTTTTTGTTTTGTTCTCCATTTAGTTCTCATCATGGAAGAGGAGCCAGTTATGTGCAAAACTGAAAGAGTGAAAGATGCAGTTTTCATACGGTATATGAGGAAAGCGTGCGTGAAATTCGCTTAAACGCTCTGTAAGTATTTCAATGAAATCAAATTATTAAAAAAAAATACAGCAATGCTCTCTTTCATTTTACTTGACAGGCTGAAATGAATCATTCCAAGTAAAAAGTTTAGCCAGTGATGTCCACACGCGTATTTAGGAACCGGCCAGCTGCCCAGAATAATTTCATGGGGACTGAAAAGTTCAAACCTTTGGCCAAAGTTCAGAAGGTCTCACTAGTGGATGATTTTAAATTAATATTGTTTGATACATTACAGGGCACTGCTAAATATCAACATTTTTCACTGCAAATCATCTTTAGGGGATGTATTTGAAGAATAAAATGACAATACAGAATCTGTATTGCATGCTTAGCATATCATGCGCTCCAACACCAAACACTGAGCACAAGAGTGCACACAGATAAAAAACATTACAAACTGATACCAGCACCCAACCAACAGCTTTGCAAAATTTTTTATTTATCCAAGTCCTCAGATTTACCATCACCTTTGCTCATTCAAAGGAGCTTTGAATGAAACCCAAGTTATTAGCATTAAATGACATTATTAAAAAACTAAAAATCAGAAAGGCAGATCAAATGAGATTCTTTTTTCCTTTCTGTTATTCTGAAATTCTATTGACCTGGCAGACTTTTGGGTGTGAATGAGCTATAAGATATGCACATGGGTAAGCTGTCACATCACACACTCAGATTTGCCATCAAAATGTAACAACATTTCTGTACCTGTATTTGATTGAAAATTCAACACAAATCAGACGTTCAGTAATACTATTTACATCTGCAATTTCATTTACAATGAAGAAAAATGTTGATTCTGTTAGAGCACCCTGCACTATGAAATAAAAGGAAGGTAAAATAAACTCAGAAATTAAGGTAAAAAACTGGATAAATAGAATTTGGGTAAAAATAACACTCACAGTGTTAAAAAGAAGTATTTATGAAGTGTAGATCTTATTAGCATGTCTACAGTGCTATACAGAAGACTGACAAAAGTCTTTGCCTAAAATTACATGTCACATGGTGACCTCAAGCCATAATGTTTGCCTCTTGGTTCTTCTAGGCCCTGAGACATTATAACACCAGTAATTTTTCTCCAGATTTTCCAATTCTTCACAGCATCTAAAACAACATGTGAGCTTTTGTGTGCAATTCTCCTGCACAGACCTCTGTAAGATGACATTTGGGTTGTGCACTGCCTAACTGAGAGGCAGTTTGGACTCTAAGATACAGAGTACTGTAGTGCTCTCCCACCTGCCACCACTCTGGTGGAGCCTTGTCTCTTCTTTCTTTGAAAGCAGTCTCTCAATTAAAATATTACTTGAACTACATCAAATTATCGTCTGGAATAAAGTACCAGGAGCTACAGGAGAGAGCCAGCAGTGAGGGAAAAGTCTTGCAGCATGCACAGACAAGGGTTCAATGTTGGAGCTTGCTCTCTTGTCCTCTTTTACTGCTTAGATGTACCAGTAGTGAATTTCACCCTTTGGGTTCACCTAAACAAAGGGGAGGTTGTAAGCAGTAAAAAATTCTCCCATGTAGGCATGGTTAAACATAACCTAAACCGATTTTAATTGTGTTCAGCACCGCCATGGGGAATTTTCAGATAAATATATCAGAAGCTATGATCACAGTGGTGCTGGTGTTCAGAGTAGAGACTGCACTGTTGATAATATAAGAGTAAAATAAACTAAAAAAGTTCCTGACAGATGGAGGAACCAGACTACATTCATTTCCCATAGGCACAAGATCTGTTTCTTTAATAAACAACTCTCTGTAACAGGGTTTATATGCTGTGTGTAGTATGGTTTGGTACTGTGACTGCTTAGATAACTTTTCCTAAGTTCTGCATTAGGTCTTCCAAATTTAACAGATATTGAGTAAGATTTCACAAATATGGGATTTTTAATAACTTCCTTCCAATAATTGTAGCTCCTATCAGTTCTTCAGAAACAAATGCTGCTGACAAGATATGATTCCAATTCAAATAGTGGAAAACTTATCTAGCAAAACTTGGCCAAGATATAGTCTGTTTATCTAAAAGAAGACAGGAATCCAAATTTTCATAGTTTCTCTGTGATCAACTGAGATAAATAAGATGAATTTTTCAGAGCTATTACTTCATACCAACTACAGACTGGCAAATATTGCTACATGGTTTACACTTTAGCCTTCTTTCCAAATATTTTTGCCTCTGCAGGGGCAAGTATTATACAATGAAAAGAAAATGGGCAATCCAAAATTCTGTGCAGGGAGAGGTTGTAATCAGGCCCCAGGAATGTGCTTACCAGACTAGGTTCAACCTTCTTGCCCTTAAAATGAAGTAGCCACCTAAATTAATTATTTCTTTTTGTAGCCAAAAGTTATGAAGAGACACTTGCAGAGGTCACTTCAGATCTTGGGTTGGCTGTTTATTTCACACATTTACTTTTATTCCATTGACTAAATAGGGAACTTGAATCCAGTATGTGCTTTAAATCAGATGCCTGACTCCCAGTAATAGCCAGGATGAATCCAGGCCACAGCATCTATGATGGCATCCATCTCAGCTAATGACAGTTCTCCAAATGGGAAGCAAATCATACAATCTTCTATGCACTTCTTCTACTCAATTGAAAAAGGTATCTCCAGATATTGGCTCATCCCATACTAACACATAAGTGAGAGAAGCCAGATGGACCGTCACCTCAGGTGACTGCTTCTCTGGATACAGGGGCAGGGTAAGGCTACACCTGTGCCAGCAGTGGGCTATGGGCTAAGAACTGGAGTGAGATCCCTCACTGTGTTACACTGTTAGCAAGACTGACAGCACAATTTCTGGCCAGCTAGCACCCTCCCTGATCATGCCTGAGCACAGTTTGGCACTTATCCCAGCTGGGCATGTTCCCTGGAGGCAGTATGGGCACTTCCCTATGAACGGTAGCTAATTTTGGGACAGGAAAGTAACTTTGCTGTATGTGCAAGCCAGGCTGTGCCAGCTGGCCTGCTTTAAGGACAGAGAGCCTCTCCTGGACAGCTTTCTCTCTTGATGCAGATTGGTTAAATTACTATCTTTGAGAAGATGCTCTAGTGTAAGGAAGATAAAACAGTTTATAGATTCATAGAATAATTTAGGTTAAAAAAGCCCTCTAAGAGCATAGAGTCAAACCATTGACCTAATGCTGTCAGTATTTATCTTAGATAAGGTAAATCATACCTTTATTTAAAAACTGTTCAGGGGTAGGTACATAATTTTGATGGATAGTTTAAAATAGATAATGAAAGTGAAACATAAATTTAATGCTAACAGTGTCTAACTATTCTTTTAATAGCTATTTCACATATAAATACCATAATGAATATGAAAAATACCATTTTCATATTCATTATTTTTCTCTTGGCATAAGTAGCAGATACATCTTTGTTCCCATACAAAGGTTAGTGAGCCACAAAAAAAAAAAAAAAAAAAAAAAATCCATCATAACAGAAAATGCATTACATGCTCCATTTCAGTTTCCAGGGGAAACTTAAGACTTCATGTAAACTAGGTATCATTATTTGTTATGAACTATATACATGATGAACAACAATCAACTAAAGTATTTTCAAGTCAACAAAAGCACAAGATGTACGAAGTCTGCTCTTGTACAAAGGTAAACATTCAATATTTGTTGTCATTATATTGTAAAGGTTCGATATTGTTGTCTCCTTATTGCAAGAGTTTCATACCGCCTTGCTGTTTCTCATAGGCAGCTCCTCAGAGCACTGACTCTTCTTTCTTCTCACAGAAACCCAATAACTCCCATTCCCCTTTCAACCAACCAATCCACTCTTTTCTAACTCTTCTTATTGGCTACAGCTGTGGCCTGTTAAAGTCAGGCCTGCTCTTAATCTCTAATAATTGGCTCAGCTGCAATTCCTTAGGGGTAAGATTGCTTTCTATACTACCTTTATTTCTGTATATTCTATCCCCCTATGAATATTGACTAGTTACAATGTGTTCATCTTCAAGATTCAGGGTAAAATTCATTTCAACCTTAAAGGGTGCTTCTGAATGGGAAGCAAACAAATTACCACTGCAAGAGGACCTAGAGGCTCGATATTTGCTTTCCTATCCTAGTTTCTACACAAAGAAAGATTCCTGGAGGTAGCTTTGCAAATGGTCCTTGCCTAAATGTTGCTGAGAGAGACATCTTCATCTGCCCTGACAGGTTCGCAGGAAAACAGAGCCAATCTGGGAAATTTTAATTATGTGGGCAGACTTTCAAAGGTTGTCACCACAGGCAGCTCCCATTTACGTAAAAAAAGAGCTGAAGACACCCAGTGAACCAGGCTGTGATTGACTGAGGAAGTCATCATCTTGACTTTCTATCAGGATACAGACAGCCAGAGGTATTTAAAATGCTGAAGAGCAAAGAGGTCATAGGGATAAATGACTCAATCTGCAGAGAATGTGTATGTCCCTGCCCGCAGTTTAACAAAGGAAGATAACTTTTACCTAGGTCCTCTTTGGACCTAAGTATAGAAAGCCTGAAACTCTTCCCCATTCATGCAAAACTTTTATTCCACGTGATTAGTATAGGCTGCTCTATGCATTGTGTGGGGTATTACATGAGATAGATCACCACTAAACTGGAAGGGACAGAAGGCATATCCAACTTGGCTCACTACTTAGTTTCATCTGCATGGTAGGAAACACACCCTGCTGGGTTTGGCTGGGGTAGAGCTAATTTCATAGTGGCTGACATGGGGCTGTGTTTTGCATTCTCACTGCAAGCAGTGCTGATAACATAGGGATGCTTTCCTTATCTCTGTGCAGCACTTCAACAGAATCAAGGCCTCTTCTGCCTCTCACCCCACTCCACCAGCAAGGAGGCTGGGGATACACAAGAGGTTGGGAGCTGACCCCAGGTGACCAAAGGGATATTTCAGACCATATGCCATCATGCTCAGTATATAAAGCTGGGGAAAGAAGGAGAATAGGGGGATGTTTGGAATGATGGTGTCTCTTTTCCCATGTCACCAATACATGTGATGGAAGATGGCTTTCCTAGGGATGGCTGTACACCTGCCTGCCCATGGGAAATAGTGAATGAATCCTTATTTTGCTTTGCTTGCATGTATGGGTTTTTCTTTACCTATTAAACTGTCTGTATCTCAACCCATGAGTTTTCTTACTTTAACTCTTAGAGTGAGGGGGGAACTGTGTGTGGCTGGGGTTGAACCTTGGTACATACCTTTGTGAACATAATTCCAATTTTCAAATCCAACCTATGTGATCCATACAAATTTGTGAGTGCTGCTTGAGGTGGAAGCACTTTTGTGTAGGTGCTGAATAATATTTGTCACAGACTGTGATGTAGGTGCTTGTGCAGCAGAGGCATTTTGTTTCTGATGGCTGTGTCAATGCATACTTGTGTTTCCTTCTTTTAAGGTATGCTATAGTGAGTTTGGATGCTCTTGTAAATGGATACTTTGCTGGCACAGTAATCTAACATCTTCTAACACAAAAATGATCTCTACAAAGACCAAAAAGATGAGACACCAGATAAATATTCCTAAAAACCCACTTACATAAGTACCAAATGTGATAATGAGTTCATTACTCTTGCTCTTATTCACAGGAGTAAGCAAACATCAACCACAGTGCACAGTACTTTTTCTAAACTTTTTTTCCAAGTGTTTTTATTATAAACACCATTGTCATGTGCATTTGTTCCTTAAATGTATTCAGCTAAATATGCATGTGGCTGTACACTTGATCTGGTGTCCATGTAATTTGATTTGTTTGGGATTGCCACGTTGGAGAGGGTCTGTGGAGGAGCCGCAAAAATTTCTTCTGTAATGTAATTAGTTCTCCTCACAAAGAGACCTAATCACAGGACAGGAAGCAATGAATAAGCCATTTGCTTAATGATAAAGAGTCTCTTTAGACAGAACAAAGAAATTCTTCACTATGAAGACAACCACTGGAATAAGTTGCCTAGACAAGCCAAGGAAATTTTATCACTGGAGATGTCCAGGAGCTGACCTGATAGGACTCAGGGTAACCGCATCTAATGGCCTGCTCTTAATACAGGTTAGACAGGTGCTCTTCAGAATTCCTTTCCAGCATAGACTGTAATGTGATTCTATGATTTGCTGATAGCTATGAACTGCAGGACAACAGATAATTATGCTCTTCAGTTTTACTGTTGTGCATAGGCATACATCCTCTCTTAAGAACTTCTACATTTTCCAAATCATTACTGGGCTCTATTAGATTCTCTAAGAAGATAATGAATACAACTTAGATCTGAGTATTTGCCATCCACACAGTGAAGTAATTTTTACAATCAAATATCTTTACTTAGAAAATGTAACTGAAGCTGAGACAAAATTCACAGATGTAGCTGAGGCCAAAATCCAGAATATTTCTTTAAACAGGGGAGACTTTGTCTTTGCACAAATTAGCTGCTCCTTGCCTTTTTGTGGATGGTTGGTTTGCTCATTTTGAACTAGAGGCAGAACATTTAATTTGACATAAGTGGCCTGAGTCTTAGATTCATTACAGTTACACAGTATTTTTCCAGTACAGAAATTCAGATAGAAGATTTATTTTACTAAAGGATACACTGAGACAAACCTATACAAGTGGTAATTGGGAGGTCACAAAGGCTGATCCAAACTACTTCAGAAACTTTCATGGCTGGGCTAGATGAAAACAGAATTAATTTGATGTTACTGGCTGCCCTTTCTCCCACATAAGTTTGCTGATGAAATTGTAGCCAGGGCTAGATTGCTGAGTGCTGTTATTCCCTTTCACAAGAGATGGAGATTGTTTTCTTTGTATCCTTGTGGTTGTGGACTGCTTCTTTAAACAGGAAGATATGTGTAAGAATCCTCCCTTCATTCCAAAATAGTGCTCCCACTCGTTGGATATTATGCAGGAAAATCCTGCAGGCTTCCTCATATTCTGTCACAGTTTTAAAGGAGTGCCTGGTCCATTCTTGAGGAACTATAGAAGGAGAAGCCCTCTGAATTCTAAGTGGAAAAGAAGTGCCTGTCTTAGGCTCCAAAAAATGCAGTAAAAATATAATTAATCAGTTCTTCTAAGCTGCTAGCTCTTTTTAATGAAGGAGGAATTAAATCTCATGCAGAGGCCAGGCCTCTACTTTTTTTTCAAGAATGCAGAAGTTAATTACAGTGTGTACACAAGTGCATATATTCACAGGCTCCTACGGGCCTAAAGAACAGTTCAGAAAGGGCAATGAAGACCTCTGTGGCACAGAAGGGCACAAAAGCAAACTCAGCATGGGTTTTCATGAATCCACATGCTGTAGAAATAACCAGCAATGCTACATAAACCCTTCATTCCAAACTGCTGCAGGACTGCCCCTTCAGAGGATGGAGCATCTAGAATCACCCATGTGCCCTGACAAGCACTTGCCTTTTCCTTTGCTATCAACCAAATAAAGCAAAAAGATTAAATGAGTTCCTGGTGATATAAAAGCTAGGTAAGCATTTTATCCCCTGGTGATATACATGAAGCAGCAGACGCCTACATTTACATTTTTGTTACTGCTATTTTCACCTTCATAGCAAACCCAACTCCCATCCCTCCTCCTTGAACAAAATGTGTGCTTTGAATATGATTCTTGGCTAGAATATTGAAAGGTCTCTATTTTATACCATAAAAACTTCCTCCAGGATGAAACTCTCTTTTTGACAGATTGCACATACCAGGAATTGGGGACTTGTGAATGAATACTTAGGTGTTTATTTCACCATTACAAATAAAACATATCACCCAGAATTTGTGATCCATTGATGCTGTTTTCAAAAAAGGTGACAGATGAGGTAAGAGATAGAAAAAAAATTCAAACAACACTGGTGTCCTGAAGTAACAGCCATGAAGGGCCTTTCCAAAAATTTTTAGTTATTAAAGAAGAAATAGTCTAGCATGAGTAGTTTTCAAGATGACCTTATTTTCCAGTCTCAAAAGTTGCCTGGTCTTCTAAAAATGGGCACAGTCTCTGTAAAGCATACTACTTTTGAAATAATGCCTATTTAAATGTTCTGCATATGTCCCAAGAATGGGGGACCAACTTGAATTTTGTGAAAATTCTGTCTTCCTTCTATGATGAAAAGAAGAATTTTATGCATTTTATGTAGTCCATAAAATTCAATGTGGAACCATTTCTGTACTTTTCCTTGGTTAATGAAATGCGCTTGACACTTATCTTCCCTGCAACTTGTTAAAAATCCATTCACATGGAATCAGATATAATGAAAAGGTAATTTTTTCATTTTTATTCTATTTTATAGTTATTTCCCATTTAGAATTACCTCAAGCTGCTCTCAGAATAAAAATACTCTGGAGACAAGTAACTCTAAGTAGGCTTTAAAAAGCTCCTTGATTTTCACACACAAATTCACATATATAAAATTTTATGCCAAATGTGTTTAAATTAGATATACCAATTATAACACCTTGTTCACACAATATGTTCATGAAAAATCGCTATGCTGAAACTCCCACTTTAATGCTGAAGCCTCAGCACACAAAATTTGGAAGTGATGCGACTGCTGAAATTGTCAGTGGTGTCTTCCTGGATCTTCCTGAATGCCTGGAGGTGCTGGGTGAAAGGTACAGGGCTCCAGCAATGTATTCTGACCAAACGTGTTCAGCATCCCAAATCCTGTCTTTTCCAGCTCCTCCTCTACTGACAGACAAAATGTCACTTCTGAGGTACCACTCAACACAGCTTTTGAAGCCATGTACTTGAAAAGCCAATTACCACTGTTTGACTTGCCACTGTGGTATCAATTAAAAGCAGTAGTGAACTATTAATAAAAATCAGGGGAGAAGGGAGCAGAAGGGAAAGAAAAGCTCCTTCACACTGAAAAGTAAAACTGGGTCATAAAGTGTGAGCACAGTTTTGCTCCTCACTGAATAAAGGAGTTGTTAATAGGTGTGTCAAAATGATATTTGCATTATCAGCATAGTGAGACTCATTGGTATTAACCAGAATAACATCAGAACTGAATAAGGACGCCGTCTGGATGGCCTAGACTTCCCCTATTAACACCCTGCTTTCCAATACTAAGCTGCCTCACCAGAAAAGAGATCTAAGGAGAGCAAGTGAAGACAAAGGTAAAGCAAAATATTAAATCCATTAAAAGCAGGACCAATGAAACACCAGCAAGCTAGCTGCATGCAGGGAGACAGGACTTCCTGATACTTTTCTATTATGGACTAGGTATTTTGAATTCTTGTTAAAAATAAAACAAGAAAACTTTCAAGAAAAGACATCACCGAAATTCTATCCTAGTAATTTCACATGCTGACTTATTTACTTTGAAAAAACAACAATAAAAGAGGAGGTTTGTAAAAAATATGAAGTGTGACTTTTTCCAAGATGTGTTAGTTTAACTGCCAAATTTTCTTGCAAAAGGAGATCACTTAAAATACAGTTACCCAGTGAAAAGAAAATTTGGTCTGATTCTAAAGTTAAATGTACAGGTGCACAAAGACATATAATGTGGGAATTAATAACAGGCACTGTAGGAAAGACAGAGCACTGAAGAAGCATTTGAGTGAAATGACTGAACATCACAGGCTAGAGGGCATCAAATGAAAAATCATGTGGAAGGCTCATTAGTTTAAAAAGAAGTATCTTTTCACAAGGTGCATTGTTAAATTTATCTTTGCTACTGAAGGCAGTAAATGCTAGAATATATACATTTTGGAAAATAGATTTAACAGGCAAGAAAAAAAAATCCATCAAGAACCGCTAGACAAACATACATCATGTAGGACACTGGAAGCTCCTCTGTTCCTGGAAGGTGACTATCACTCAAGTATGGAATATCAACAGAGAAAGAAATATCACTTTGTGATTTCCCTTTTCTTGTGTTAGTTCTTAAACACATTTTTCTGGCTACTGTCAAGGAACTATACATTGATACAGGAAGATCTTTGCTTTTGTCCAGCAGATGTGTTGGTTTATTCGAAGCCTAGAGATTCTTCCTCACTAAGCTTATTAATAAATTTTTGTATTGGTATTTGGCACTGGTTTTTTTTTAACCAGAAAGGTATATGGTGAAATTCTTCCAATCACTGGTCACAAGGAACTGCCAAGCAATTGTGAAGGCCTTGGTTCCACTTTCAGCTGACACTGATAGTGACAGAGCACAGTGCAATAATGCTAAGGCTGCAGGGTCAATCCCAATATGGGCTATTCTCTGTTGGAACACATGATCCTTGTGAATCCCTTCCAGCTCAGAAGAGCCTGTGGTTTAGTGATATAACTGGAACTATTAGGGACGCATGAAGCTATGGGTTACTAGGATGTGGGGCTTTCCTCCTATGTCAGTGACCATCATGTTGAAAACCAAGCAACACCATACTTAAAAAGAAGTAATTTTTGTGTAGGGGTCTGAAAGGATTTACATTCAAACAGTACATTTGAGTTACCAAAAATAGGTCTTTAGCAGGACAATCCACTGCCAATACAAACAAGATCTGTAGTTACTCCATATCATTTCATTACTGAAAATGGATGAAATAATATTGTGGAATTAAGACAGGCTCAGTGGGAGGAAAAAACATGCTAAACAGAAGGAAGCTTGTTAGAGGCACTATTGGAGATGTTAAGGATTTAAGGATTTTGTTTTAAAGAAGAATATAAGGCATACATGTACATTTTTAAGATTTGGGAATATATTCAGCACTTTCATAAAATTGGCATGATTTTGAAAGGCATGTCTTGTTGTTCTGCAAACC
Source organism: Zonotrichia albicollis (assembly GCF_047830755.1). Classification (NCBI taxonomy): domain Eukaryota; kingdom Metazoa; phylum Chordata; class Aves; order Passeriformes; family Passerellidae; genus Zonotrichia; species Zonotrichia albicollis. The sequence goes on from NC_133820.1 coordinate 91,336,268, forward strand.
ATAAAAATCGATAATTTTGAAAAACTCTGTATATTTGACAGTTTGTTATGTGTAGGTGCTTGTGTGCACACCTGCATTGACATATGCATGTGTACCAAAGGTATTTGCAGGACCTGAAATGGAGAAAAACTTCAATGATTCTGAAATGGTTGGCACATATGTGTATGACTGTGTAGTTCCAAAATCACAGGCTGCTTGTATTAGAGAGCAAAAATATATTCTATGTTTTTATGGTAAACAGACCCAAAAGACACATTTAGGATATGATAATCAGATGCACAGAACAGAAAAACAAACATTTGCAAGTACACTCAGAAGGTCTATAATTTCTTATACTCTTTTCAAAGAACATGGAAACAAGTGCAGAGGGAAGAGTTTGTCCTGACATTTTGATCAATGCTTTTTTGCCCTGAATATAATTGCTTATACTACTGCCTAGAGGGTACCTCATCCTCCCTGAATTCACGTTATTTTTAGCGCAGAATGAACTGCAGCACATTGCAAGCTTTTTAACTACCCCAAGGTACTGACTGTATAACCAAAATACATCTGATTCAGAGGCTTTTTTGTATGTTTTAGAAGATAAATATTAAAACTCTTTTATCCTGGCAAGAGGCTTGGACAAGATGATCTTCCAACCCTAATGATCCTCTATTCTTATTGTGAAAGATCTTATGACTCTCTCCTGCCCCTGCTCATGCTTAGCCAAAATTGCCCCATTACTGTAAGCTTAGGGAGAGCCAGGGAAATTCCCACACATATGCATAAAAATATGCACTCTCAGTCACACCTTAAAGATAAAAAGGTATCTGTTGAAATTCTTACCATCTCTTACAAATTGCAACTTTCAACAAGTTTCCACAAGTATTTTTTTCCACTTATCTTCACTAATACTTAAATGCATTACAGGCTTTCAAGTCGGTTTTTTAGTGCAAACACATTCGAAACAGAAAATATGAGTAGTGCCAAATATAAATGTAAATCCCATCGTGGCTCTCATGGAGAAAATCTGTTACAACTCCTGAACTCTTATACAAGCTGTAGCTTCAGCAAATGAGCTCTGAAAAGTTGATCTCTAGAACTGAACCACAAAATAAATTTCTTCTGACATCAAGAAGACTTTTTAGAGAAGCTTGATGCAGATCTGTTGATATCACAATTCAAAGATTGAAAATAACAGACACCACTAACAGTTTCAGTTCCTAGAGCCATTGCAAACAGCTTGATTATATTTTCTTAACTCTTAAATCCACATTAAGAAAAAGTGGGTTTTATTGTACTGCTTCTGGCATCCCCTGATGCCATAATTATACATTCAATTATCCTTCATAGCAGACAAGCTTTCCTCTCTTACCAGAACCAAGGCTAGGTAGAACTTGGCCTTACTCATAGTACTGGAGAACATGGACTTCAGTTTGGCTGACAGATTTTAACCCATCTTCTTTCTATGACAAGTTCCTCTGAAGACACCTTTCTGTTAGCCCTCACCTCTGTAAGGGTCTCACAGGGGCTTAATTATGACTTATTGACAAAAACTAATGGATGAATGCAGAAATATTTATTCTTAGAAGCTCACAGCTAAAGAAAAATGAGCAGTACACTTACTTCGGGTTGCTCCCTTTATTTGTTCTACAGACAATAATATAAAAAGGCAGCAACAGGAGCATCTAGCAGAAGGCATAAAAATAGCATGTATTTTCACTAGAGAAAAAAAAAGCATTTATTTTCACTGTTTCAGTTGTTAGAACTGCTTTACATGAAGACATTATGAATATCTGAAGGGCAAGAATGTATAGAAACTAAATTTCACAGCTTAGTATCTAGACATAGTGAAAAAAGGAAACAAAAAATAAAAATACATAAATATACACGATGACTGCTTCACCAGTCATTATGAATGTATAGTCAAGAGGTCAGTAGTAAAACCTTGGCCTTCTCTTCCTGGTATTTAATTTCAACAGAACAACAAGAACAAAAAACCCCTAAACCTAAAAATGAGTTAAAATCTGCAGCCATCCCAAGCACTGAGAGCAGAAAGATGGTATGTGTGCAAGAGACAAAATAGCTAATGGAAGATTAGGCTGCAGACCTGACTTCTGTGTTTCATTCTAGAAAGCATTATTAAAACATTTTTATCTCTTTGTCAGCATGACTCTCATGTTGGAAACCTAGTTGGTGTGAAAGCTTTGTCTCACATCATGAATTTCAGCAATAGGTATGTGCCTAGGACACAGAAACATTTATAAAAGATTATTAGAAGGATGTTTTAGTTTAATAAAGAGAGGAGTGAATACTCCCAGAGCAAGACCCAACTTGAAAAATGAGAGATACTCTTAAAAGAGAGATTCAAAGAAACCAGTGCTGCATCTGTTTTTATGGATTTTTGGAAGCTCTCCTAATAAACAGATTATTGTTTTGCGAATTTCCAACAGTGGATGGATAAGTAAACTCCTTTGATAATGACGATGGAGAAGTGATCATTGGCACTAAGAAATGTATGGCCTAATGCAAAGGAAAGACAGAACTAACTGTTTCTGGATGTGAAAGGAAAAAAAACAGTAGCTGAGAAATGAGAATCATAATGGTGGTGAGTAGAGAAAGGTGATAAGCACATTGGCAAGAGTAATACTGGAACAACATAGTAAACTCAAAAAAATGAATTCCAGTATCTTGGTGTTGATGCAGCAACCCTTGTTAACATATCTTTACAGAGAATATAAGATGGATATCCTCTACATCACTGGCACAGCAATGACAGCCTCATTCTCGGGGGAAGCAATTATTTGTGTCTTTGTCTTTTAAGACCAAATATAACTACAAAGTCTTAGCAGAAGACGTTAAAATGTGCGACAGCAACATTTCTGACCTATTCCCATAGCAAATGGTGAATGTCTGGTTTCACACAGACCGCTCTGCTTTTGCCTCTCAGCATACCTTTTGCTCCACAAGTGAGATAGGGCCCGTACTGCCTTCTGAACCAACTCAGGTGGAGGTCAGGAACCTCTACAAAGATCCTGTTAAATTTGTGCCATGTTCCCTTAAGAAACTAACTGAAGTGCCAATGCCAGGGACTTGCTATTTTATGAACCAAAACTCACAAATGCAGGCTTTGTTTTCTGCTGTGAGTGAAGAGAGACGACCAGCTTTGAATGTTGACTTTTATCCTTTGTTTTCATTATCATCCAAGTCTCTAACCTCAATTAGGATCCCAGCCTAGGCACTTCAGTAAGGTGCCTGCTGTTACACACTATGGTTTTTGGCTTCATTAATGTGAAAGCACCCATGTGATTAAATGTCAATGAAACACAGGTTCCTAATTCATTAAACTTGGGTATTTATGTCATTTAATGTTATCCACTGAAAATCAGGCATTTTGCCTAATTAACTGTCTAGACTTCCCCTGTAACAGAAAAAAGAGAGCACCCTACTTGGATGGGATGAATCATTCCCTGGAGGGTAACTATGACTACAGGCAAGTGCAGATGACTAGCTTAGATGACATACCTAACTTTTTGCACAGTTAACAAAGTGACATGAATCCTGTCCCTTGACAATTTATAAAACTCCAACCTTTGTCTACATGAATGAGAAGTTTTTTTCCTTGAATATAAGTGTTCAAAAACTTGAAGATAGTTCCTTCTAAACTCCTGAGAGCTGGATTAAATATAAAAACACTAAAACTTTTGTTATGAGGCTTACTGAATAAGCATACAGTATTATCACGATTTATTTTTTTCAGTGTATGTCAGAAGATAATCTTACGGGCTTTTTTTTATAAATAACAGCATTTAGGTGCATAACCTTTTTTACTCTTGGGAGATTTATTTACACGGATTAAAATGTGAAAATTGCTCTGAGTTAGCAATGAAAAGTAATAATTGCAAAATCAACAAATGATTGCACATGAATTTAGGATCAAAAGTACAAATTGTGCTTCTCTTTGGCTTAGAGACAAACAAAGCTGAATACTATAGGAATCACAGTAAGAAAATTTAATGTTTGCTCTGGGGATGTAAGTTTGGATTGTTTGGCATATAAATACTGCTTTAGTTAATAAAAATTACAAATCTATAAGCAAATAAGTATATATAAGTTTTCAAAAATCAACAGGACACTGTGCTGATCAGTCATGCAACAATAAAAAGATATTTTATTCTACTTAATATAAATATTTGATTTGAAACTTCTATTCAAATTACTTTAGAGAAAAATGTAGACGGACTCAGCACTATCTCTTTAGAGACTGACTTGCTTTGTCTTGACTAAAATTAACCAAAATTCCACTTATGTATTCTTGCATAAAAGGGAAGTAGTGTCACATTCATATTTAGAATACATGTGCCAGAATTATCTTTACCAAAGTTCAGACATCAGATACTCTCCCTTTAGATAGTAGGCTGCTGAAGGTCTTTTTATAGATCAGGGATTTTTTAATTTGAGTAGTGAAGAAGGAAAAGTAACTGTGTAGTGATAACAAAAAAGGATTAATTGCTATGTTTCCCTGACAACAAGAACAGAAAAACCAGAAAAGATAAGAGGAATTAACACATAAATATTTATTAAACCCTAAAAATTCTTTCCAAAGATGTCTATACTGTGGTGCCATACTCTGGACAATTAGGTGGCAGTAGATTCCAGTGCAGACTTCCACATTGCCTCCATCACCATCACCACCACCACTACCACCACCAAAACCCTCTAAGCATTATAGAATGAGACTCCATGATAGCTCTGCCATTTTTGACAGCACTCAGATCCTAATTTACTTTATTCTACTGCAATTGCTTATAAGATAGATTGCCTAATGGATTCCTTTTATTTCTTTTATGCTTTTGCCCTAAAAGCTCTGCAAAGACCTCTAAAGTTTGCTTAACTGCCTCTTTTTTCCAAAGCTTTTAAGCATTTCAAAATGTGACTCTGAACCACTGGCATCAAATTGAAGTGTTCAGACATTAAACACTCTTGAAAACAAGAATCTATCTCAGCAGACAGAAGCAGAAAAGAATCTGTGTATATACAAAATGACCTATAGGTACATACACATTATATATATATATCTCAAAGCAGTTGCTGCTTTGATAAGGATTTAGGAGAAAATAAATATGATTTTTTTTTATGGTATGAAGCAGAATTGGAGGGAAAGGAACCTGTACATTTGAAAAGTACCCTCATTGGTGAGTGTGGGAATTGAATCAAATTAGAAGAAAAATGTCCCTGCTGCATACTGTTGTTTACTCCTCCAAGAATTTCTGTTGCCAGGTAGTAAGGAATGGGGAAAATATTTTTAGTAAAGGATGCCATCTGTACTAATGTTGTGAGTGAGCACTAGTGAGCACATGTGTGATATGACAGAAATCTCATCTTCCTTAAGGGTTTTTCTCTTTCAAGCAGAAAACTACACTTGTGTGAGATTTCAACAATTTAAGAGTGGATGTATGTTCCTGATTGATTCAAGAGGTCTAAGACCTAAACCTGACTTTTTTTGATTCTTCATCATATTGGGAATTTGTGCATGAACCAGGGGATGTCAGCTTTGATTTTTCAGTAGGAAAATAGGGACACAATAATCTTGTCTGACACAAACTCTAAGATAAGCCCTCTGAAGTTAGTGAGGTAAGCTGGGTTTGTTATCACAAGCATAAGCTAAACAAAGAAAAAATTATATTTTATATTGTTAGAATTATATATACATATATATATTTTTATATATATATATACAGATATATATTATATATATATATATATATATACAGATATAAAAATACATATATTTTATGGTGGAATTCCAGGAAATAGGATTACAGAGGTAAGATTTCATGATCAAGGAAGTCAGACCATAGCTTATTCTCAGAGATGCTTGAGATGCTTGTTCTTTCCCTTGTGGAATTATAAAACAGTTAAATGACCATGCACATGGTTTTAGCCACCAATGAGTTCATCCTTAAGAATATTTTCTAAAATCCCGTTCAGATTCTGAAACACTAAGGGTGTAAGAATGAGTGCACTAGGTTAGCTCAAAGGTCCATCTGTCCAGTACCCTTTTTTCTGTCAAGGACCAGCCAAAGGGTTCTGAGATATAAGAACAGATAAAAAACAGACTAGTTTTATTTCCTCTCTGCTTTCCCAGGAAAAGTGGGATATGCACTTGAGAAGCAATGCCATAAAGGTTTCATTGCTATAAACCACAGATTATGCAGCAGATGAAGGAAAGATAGTTTATACAGTGAGGGTGGCTTGGGGCTGGCTTCAAATTTTCCTGCAGCTGCCCTAGAAAAAAAAAAGTATGTCTCTCAAACTTGCCCTCCGAAAGTATCTGCTGCTCTTCAGTGACTAGAGAAGGAAATCCACACGAATATTTCAAACTGCACATACAATGTTGTAATATATTGGTGAAGTGAGGTGAATTCTACCCAGATGTTCAAACTTTCATAAAAGTTTAAGGAACTTCACTGGCTGCAAAAGCTGTTAAGGGAGCAGGTAATAAAATAGTAGAGTAAGCCCAGAATGGAGCAGTCAACAAGGCAAACATGAGTTTCTCTGTATAGAACAAAGCTATGGGTATCCTAAAAGTTTATAAGATTCTGTTAGGAAACAAAATACCATTTAAAAAAAGCCATATTAAGGAGAGGGCATAAAATTAGACAAGAATAATACCTATACAGGCTTTTATATTAATAATAAAACTTTAAAAAAACCCTAGTTGCATTAGAATTTCTGTTATTAAAACCCCCCAATGTTGATACAAAACACTTCTCAGGAACTTGGTAGAAGTAACAGGCAGCAGAATCCTACAGAATCAGACTATGTAGAACAGGCAATGTATTACCCAGGTGGAGAGTATCTGGTACCAGTGACAGACTCATGCTATGTGTTACAGAAATTCTTCAATCAATGCAGTGAATAAGGTAAATGCATATAAAACCAGCACAGGACCCACATGCATTGAAACTGTGTCTCAAACTGGAAGAAATATTCTGCGCATGTTTAAATGAGGATTATAAAGTAATTTTGAAATGTAAAATAGTATTTAAAGCCAAAAGACAAGCAGTAATAACACTGGGAAGCCTTTATTTACCCTCATGTGTGTTTAGGAAAGGGAAGAAGAAAGACATTAACCTTTTACTCATAAGTGACTCTGTGCTGACTTATATAGCCAGAGAATAACTAAGTGAAGAAGTATCTCATGATTTAGTACCGGGCAAGATCTATTATACGGCATAAATACCAAAAAGCTTTTCTGTAACAGTGATTAAAAATGGTCTATATTCAGATCTTACTTAACAAGTAGAAGGTCAAATCTATCTATTACACTGAATTTAAATGAAAAAAAAATTACTTAAAATCATAAAGCTTTGGTAAAGAAATTTAAAGGAATGGACAAATGACAGAATCTGGGAAAGGGAGGTATATGGAGTTGCTTTAAATATCCTGTTTTATCAGCAGAGATACCCTGTTTTATCTACCAGCTACAGAAAAAACTCCAAGAAGATCAACAAGACCAGCAATGTAAAAATGAGTGCAAAGAAGACTTAAAAGTAAATGGATATGCTTCAGAAAAGAAAGCCATCTGCTAAGCAAAGGATAGATAAAACAAAACCCCAACATAAATTTTAGAGCTTTTTTGGTATAAAAATAATGGCAGATCATTAAAGGCTTTGAGTTTCTAAAGAAATAAACTCTAATAAGACAGCTTTTAAGAAGACAAGAAAAGCAGAAAGTCTAAAAGAGCAACACACTATTGAGTGTGTTCTAAAAAATAAAACCAAGGCAAGAAATTACAATAAAGAGTGTTGGCCACAGACAGGGTCAAAGAAGGCCTTAAACTCTGCCTAAGACTGATCTACAAAAATGTCAGGAGAAAAGTTTTGGGAAGATAACTGACACAAGGTCAATTTGTTACTCCCTAACACCTGACAGCACTCTCTCAAGACTTCTAAAGGATCTCAGAGATAGCAAGGCTGACATACAGCAGTGGTAGATAATTTGTAAGCTAAATAAGCTCTGGAGTGAGAGGAAAGGAAAGTGGTAAATGTGACTGACTTTAAAAGAGGGATTCAGGGTAGAGCATGAGAGGTGAGAACCTAATCAGTCTGACTTGATATCTAGGCAAATTGATAAAAATATGTAGCAGTGGAATCAGTAAATATGTGGAAAATATAATGGGAAAAGTTAAAACAGCTGCTGCAAGAGAAAGTCATGCTTCAAAATCTGTTAAGGGTGATGAATTTCTAAAAAGAAAGTCAATGCTTTATCACAAAAGGCAGAAGACATCAAAGAAATAATCTCAGTTTCTTTATTAACTTTGGGACCATAGGTTAGGGAGAGTGTGGAGAAGACAGAGATAGATGAGAATGAAGTCAGGATAGTAGTTTTGTAGTTGATAGATTCCTTGTGCCTAAGTTTGACATCATCTGTATGACTGACATTGATATCATCTGTATAACTGACATAGTGAAGGCTCAAGGGAAGGGCCTCATGGCAAGACGAGCAGGATCAGTGTCATACCTGGAGACTCAGCAGAGTGTTAGGGTCAGCCTGGGTCACTGCAGAGGGTCAAGTTTATTGCACAGCTAGATGGTGACTACGAGCTACAGCACAAACACTTTTCACTTGAGTATGATGGCAGACATAGACAAGAGGATGAGATGTGGCAGAGGTTGGGAGATGCATTGCAAATAATTAGAGCTATAAAGATAGAGAAAATGATTCTGTTCTTAAACCAGCTAAATGGTGTCTTAGAAAAGCAGATTCTATTGTTATGTGTACCTGTGCTGCTGAGTAAAACACTTAAATTAATCTTTCCCAGGTTTTATGTTTGTTCTACATACTTATGAGGGGTATAAAAAACAGAAAGGAGATTAATAGTTTTGTCTTCATAGTAAAGCCTGAATACTGTGCAATAAATAATGCACAGGATTGTACAATTGTACAATAAATGGACTAGTGGGTTGTTAAAATGAGCTCTATCTACTCTTTGCATTGAGGCAAGACTTTTGGAATTAATATTATGTAATGGGGTAATTAAAAACTGAATAATGATGTATATCCTTAACGAAATTTGTACTGGCATATTTAATTCTAAAGGTTTACTTTCTTTTAAATAAATTATATTATAATCTTACTTAGAATGTCCTAGTCTTTTAATGTATTTTTGCTTTTATTTATTCATATTTGAATACATTTACTGAAACAACATGAATACCAAGTGTTTACATATTATTTTACATTCTAGAGTACATTGGAAACATTAACTAATTAGTCCTTTACCAATAATCTGAAAGCTAAGTGACAACATTTTTCTTGTAAAGTTCCAGAAAAGAAATTAAGTCATAACTAAGAAGAACACAGCTCAAAAGGGATTATTAGGCAGGTTTGATTTCTGCCACAGATATATTCACCTTCCTTCCTAGAAAATCATTCAGCATTTCATCATCTGAAAATGCCCTGGGACTTGAGCTTTACAGCCAGTACATGCAGGGAAAAACATACATCCCCAAGGATGAAGAGCATTACAATTTCATAATTTTCAACCAATGAATGTCCTTTACATTAACAGCTTGAATTATTTGACTTCTCTCTTCGAATGCCATTCATCTTTTAATTATAGATGTCAAAAATTTTTCTGTGCAGCAATACAGATTTATTTTTTATAGAAATGGTCTTGATTAGAACATAACAATTACCTTACAATCCTGCTTATTCTTAAAGTCCATTTTAAAACTGAAAATTGAAAATATCATTCAATTAAGAAAACTCTTTCTTGCTTTATCTTCTGAGATAAAACAAGCAATATTTCAGCACAGTAGAGCACAGTCACTGTCAGCACTGAACCTGTGATACCATCATATTTACCCCTCAGGAAACCTTTTTTGTTCTAGACACTTAAGCAGCTGTACATTTATTCTAGTAACCTCATACCACTGAGCTCCAGGAACTGACCCCTTGCCTCTTTTTACCTTAGGCATTTTTAAAATATGCAACACTTTGTACAACATCCATTTGTTTGCATAAAATACCAGAAGGGAATGCATTCAGCAGAACTGAGTAATACTCTATGAGGAGCCACTCAAGAAAACATTTCAAAAACATAAGTACAAATCAACCACCATCAGCCACCTTGGACATTTTTATGCATTAGAATGGTGTTTAATATGCATTATAATGCATGCAGAACCCATATACCATTATGGCATTCAACCCAGCTGGTATTTCCAACGGCAGAGTGCTGTGATCTGTTAGATGTTTACTTGGGTCATGGAGTGGGATGGTAGCCAAAAGGTCTGGTGGCTGGGGCAGAACTTTTGTTTGGCCCAGAACCACTCTGATGTAGTTATACTGCTATAGTCTCAAAGCTACGAAGTTGAGAGATCTTAAAAAAATTATATTTATGTCTTGCATTTAAGTGTTCTCTGTTCTCTCACAGAGCCAGAATTCCTGCCAGGTTAATAAAATTTCAGACTGAAATGTGGCAAGCATTGCTAGTGGTGGTCTCTCATTATTGCTTTTTGTTCACCACTTCCAAAGCAGGCAGCTAAAGCACAAAGCCATGCTGCTGCCATTTAATAGGCAAAGGCATGGACTTTTAAAGTGGTTTATGAATCAAAGATGTTTCACATAAAAGCCACTGGATTTCACATCTCAAGCTCTTCACTTCAGAAAATTGATTTGTGCTCCTAACTCACGCAGACAATATGAAAAATTTCCTGTAAGATTATCAGTATGATATGACATTGCTTATCACACATCTGAGCCATTTTCATTTCAGATCATTTTACCTCTTCAGACTGGTAAAGAGAAAAATGAATGCCTTTGATTTGGCCTACTCAGTTTGCATACTCAAGACTGTCCCACCATCCCAAAATCATCTGTAATACGTGTCACTTATGTAAACTTGTGAACTGAAATTCAGTATTTCCGTTTCACTGTCACAGAAAATACTTCTCCTTTTAACTTATTTCAGGTTTACAATACATATGGATATTTAATACTGCAACAGCAAAAGCAGCATTGATTTCTGCATTGAATTCTCTAAAGAAAAAACAAAAGTATAAAATATTGTCATGTAGAACTTCAGCATAAAATATCTCAATTTTCTGGGTGATTATTTTTCAAGAATTGAATGAACATATTTCGATGGCAATTGCTAATGCACATGAAAGATGAACAAAAGCTGTTAAAATGATGGCTATAAGCCAAATATTACAGGAGAATGTCCCATGTGTTAGCCCATGCTATTTCATGCATGAAATAGGGAAATGTTGATGACTTGGCTTCTCTTTGTACAGATTAAAGCACAACTATATATTTATTTAAAAACTATAGATACCTTCCTCTCTGGTGGTTTGTGCACAAGGGCAGAAAGGCCAGTCTGAATTCTCTATTTACATTTGTTTTATGTGATTGACATTTGGGGTTTCAGGTATGAGAGAATGTCTTCTTGGTCCCCAAATGAAGAGAATCAATCAAGCAAGTTAACTCTTCCAAGCGTCTTTAGCCTTCCCCTAACACATAGACCAGAGTGTGCTCTACTGCTTCCTTACTGTGGACCCTCTTCCCATTACCCTTCCCTGCAGTGGAGCTGGGCTGTGCTCATAAAGCATGGGCAGGGATATCTTTCACTAGGTTATAAGCAAAAACATGGCCTAGCTGTGATTTTTTTTTTTTTAATTACAAGAGTATCTAAATAAAATTTGATTGAATACTAAACCAAATTTTTACATCTCTTTTAAAATATTTTAATTTTTCCTTAAGGTTGGTGGGCTAGTACACTATCTAAGAAAATACTGCTATTCACTTCCACATGTAATGTTTTGTTCATTGTGATGAAGATGTTTCCCAGTTTTGCCACACAAAATACCAGTAAAGTAAAATGCCTTATTGAAACTAATTTCAAGCACAATAAAAATACGTTCTTACTTGTTTAAGCTTCTTTAGATCTTCATCAAGTTCCAAGTTGTCCAAAATAACAGCAACAAACAAGCTGAGTAGAATCTACAAAACAATTGTAAGTGATTTGTTAAAGTTTATCTTATTTTTCTAAAGAAGTATTATCAAATAACATGGAAAAATGACAGCCCTACTGATGTAAATGGGATTCTTGCCTTTGACATTGATTGAACTAATACCATTTGCTACTATATATCTGCTAGCCCATTTGCAAGTAGTAAACTGTTTTTCATCTTACCATACAATTATTATGAGTTTAAAAATGCTAAATTCTAGGTTTTATGACCAATGAATTATATATGTTTAACAATATACCCATTAAAATGTACTTCATATGAAGAGAAAATTAAATAATCAGAAACAGTAGCAACAAACAACAACAATAATAAAAGAAATGCAAAGCAAAATCCTAAAACATCTTGTAAAGCTAAGGTGGTTCTCAATTAAGGTGTGATTTTTTAGTCACCTGACAGTCATTTACTTTATGGCCTTCTTTTATGCTCAGAGTGCCTCTGTGAAAAGTAGCTAACTCCACTCTGGAAGAAAAGTAAGCTGGTTCATTATTTGCATGCACCACATGTACAGGAAACTCACGGCACAGAAGAGGAAAATCAAGTGTCTCAATTTACTCAACGTTAAAAGTTGTTTAGATATATTTCTAGGAGGAAAAATCCCAAGGAGAAAAAAGTGTTCATCGCTATCAGACTATTACATTTCTCTTGCATACAGATGTTGACCAGAGGGCAAAGAAGCTGGAGATGTGACTGATATAGGTGAGAAGCAGACAGAATTAGGAGTATGGTAGGTGAGGGAGGATATCACTGTTCAGCATATATTATCAGACAACTTCTATCTAAGGCAGTAAATATATATACGCATGTATAAGTCAACAGCTGCCAGCAACTGCCAAGGTTTTAGTCTCTGAAATTCAATGCCAACATCCTCAAAAGCACTGAGCTTCTACTGGCAAGCACCAATTTCTGATATACCAGAGGGGTACCAGAAGGTATCCTAATCCTTTTTTTAAAGAGTTACAGGCCTACAATTTTTCTGTGGTCTTGGACCACTGAGTGACAGCCAGAGCAAACCTATCCTTCCACCACTACTTGTAAATGAAGTGTAAGTTTGCCTGTCACACTGGAAATTTATTCCCTACCTATACAGAAGATGAAATTTAAGTGGCTTAATATACCAGACAAGGAGTTTGGAACTTAAACTGCATCTAAGTTGAGTGGATGTTATTCCAAGGCAGGATTTTCTTTTCCTCCATAAACTATAAAAGTACAGAACACATAGGAAGGACTCTGGCCCACAAATTTAAAAAATGTCAGTGCTCAGAAAAAAAAAAAAAGTTATTTTAACAAGAAGCTGGCTTTAGCTGGGATTAGAAGAATCCCAGGTAGCACCCTGGAGTACCCTGATCATCCCAGTGGCCATACTGACACAGATGGATCAACACTCACTGGATAATCACCCCCAGGATCCTGGACATCTCATGATTTAGACTGATACTGCTGGAACAATGCTGAAACCAGGCTCTGCATCCCCGCAGCTGGTTGAACACTGGAAGCAGCACTAGTGATCACTTTTGCTCTCTTTTTCTGTCTCTCTTTCTGTCTTTACTTCATCTATACCTCTTTAGTGTCTCTTTTACCTTTCACCTTACTCCATTATCCAAAACCCACTGCCATGTGCTTATACAGTAGGTCACAGACTAACATACTAATTTCCATGCCAAGTGGAACTTTCTGATTGTTTGTGGACCCTTTGACTTTTGTCATTCCTTTTGATCAACAAGCATTTATGAAAAGTGCTTTGATCCCTAGTTGCTAATGAAGAATTTTGCTATAATTCTGTTAGGATTTTACAGTATGGTAGTTTGCTTATTTAGATATCCTGTTCATGATATGATACTCAGTACCTGCTGCTCAAAGCATAACAGTTAAGAAAGTTCAGTTCCATGCAAAAAAGAAGTACAGCACTCATCAAATATACCATCCCTTACAGTCTTGCTGATTCATGCACTGATATGTATCAAGGCAAGACTTTCATTAACTCCCTTTTTGCTTTTTCCAACAAGAACCAAAGAAAATGTACCACAAAAGAAAACTTAAATGCAAACTTGTTATTTGTTTAACTTCCTCTGCCACCATCTCAACTAATTACAGTCCTTGTTTCCAAGAGAGTGAGTCTTTTTTGGGATTCAATTTTTCTTTGCCTTCTTATGTGAAACCGATTAATTTCTTTCCAAGTCTCTAGAGTCTGCTATGCCAAATGCCTGCAATTATCATTCTCAATTCTAATTGTCCCCCCTTTTCTGGCTGGTGAAAGTAATTTCTTCATTTGACTTTACTCTTGTTATTCTCTGATGGCTGTTTATTCTTAGAATGCTTCTTTTTGGTTTTTGTAGCAGCCCAACCATTTTCATGCTCCCTTACCAGTTCTATGTTATTTTGTTTTAAATTTCTTTTGCCTACAGACGACTCTGTCCTACATAGTTTTCCCTTCCAAGGTTTGAGAAAGATCTTAGAATTGAAACCAAAATTTCATAAATCCAGATAATTCTGCAAAGTTGTCTGTGCAGTGTTTTTTCATTCATGTAGAATTTGCATAGGTTCATGAGAACAAAAGTGTACCCTTATGGAGCAAGCAAGGACTGTGTATTTAAATGAAAATTCCCTACAAAAGAACTGAGGATGGTGTACAGAAAAGTGACTTCATTCCTAGGAAAATCAGTGCTTTCAGTAAACAAATAGAGAAGTTCCAGATGATTCTTTCAAATTAAGGAACATAAAACAGAATACTAAAATTGCTCTTACAGCTAAATTATTTCTCAATTAAGATGTGAATTTTTAGCAGAGAGGTCACTTGACACAATTTTACTTTATGGGCTTGCTTAATACTCATCTAAGAAGTAAAAATGAATTACTGATTAGAAAATATTCTTGATGAAGAATCAAAAAAACATCAATAAGATTCTCTTACCAGTAATTGCTTTCAAATCTATGACCAAAAACTCACTTTCTTTTTGCTTTAAAACCACATTTCTCAAGTTTAACTGATCACTGCTGCATGAAAAGTTGCATTTTCTGACCCTTGTGAGCAAATTACATGTCCTATATATCTTAAAACATACATTTTCTTGGCTTATACTTTGATGTGATTAAGCTGCTCTAAGAGCAGGAAACATACTTGATTGCCATTTATAAAGTGGTCAAGTTTTCAATCCACATGAAGGAATCCATTGCACCCACAATTGTAGTCCAGCTATTCAGTTCTTTAGAAGTGAAATGGGATACAATGTAAAGTAAAAGAAGTAAATAGAAGCTGGTGGAGATTGTAGAAATACAGTTAGTACCATATGTAAGCAGACATATGAGCAAAGAAAGAAAATGGAATGAACAAAGTGAAAATAAGACTAAGTGAATGGAAAATAAAAAAATGAGCATAGTAGGAGTGAATTAAGGATGCATAAAATTATTATTTTCCTGATTGTGGTATTTTATCTGTGTGGTATTAAAATAAAGTAACAAGCCGTTATTGATAGAGGATAATCAAAGAAGAGTTTTCCTTCCGATTTTCTCTATGAAAGAATGTAATAATCATACATGAAATACATACAGAAAAAAAAGTTGTTTTTTGTTTTTTTATACAATCCACATTTCTGTTTGCATGCAGGAACTGCTGTATTAGTTCTTATCATTTATTGCTGGATATACTATATCATACATTTTCCATGCATTGATTTTGTATCAGGCAACAGGACAGTAGGGATGACTAGTTAAGGGTTTATATCGTAAGGTTTTACATTTCTCACTTTAATTGCTGTTGCCAAGAGAATGCAATGAAAGCTGAGGGGACGAGTTCTACATGACAAATAAAATCACTTAGCTCTGAAATCATTAGAGATGTGAAGGTACAAGGCAGATAACAACTATATTGTTAGTCTGGCAGTGTGACTTGGATCTAAGAAGAACAACACCTCACACCAGAACAAAGGCCATCACCTTGTGTCACAAGGCTGAAGGGTAAATTTATTCTACCACATCCGTGAACTAAAAGCTGCCTATGCCAAAAATGAGCATCACAATTAGTTTTAACTAGCTGAGAATAATAAGTAGTATAAGAGCTATGAGAGTAATTCAAAATGAAATGAAGCACAACACATTTGAGAGTGAAAACTTACCAGAGTAGCAAAAAGATGATATAGTATAAAATAAATAGCAACTACTGGTGCCCACATATGTCCTACAGCATTCAGTGTCTGATCCATGACGTCCACCCATCCTTCCTGTGTGAGAATCTGAAACATTGACATGAATGCCTGCAAGAAATAGAATTGCAAACATATTAATGAATTATACTAATATGGTTTTATTGACACATTCCTAAAACTGATTTAACAGAGATGCATACCTCCTTTGGTTTTCTTTTTTAAACCTTAGAAATGTGTTTAACTTTTAAAGTCAAGTAGAAGGCTACTCATGAGCTAAAGGAGAAATAAATAGCTTGATTTTGACAGAACTGTAACCTTCAATTGTTAACACAGTCCTAGCTTCATTAGCACATACAAAGAACCTTTTGGTTTCCTTCATGGCTGGAAAAATAGGATAAATATCCTGAGCATCAGAGATTATTGTTTTGAATATGATACTGTATTGTGATTTTTTCATTATGCTTTCTCTTCTATGTTTCCTCTCTCTAAATATACCTATAATAAAGTATTATAATTAAATGCAACCACAAATTATGTTATCTTAATAGCAGAAGCCTTTGAGGACTCCACAGGCAAGACTAACTAACACATGGCAAGCTCTCTGCACCTGCACTTGATTCAGCCAGTCAGACTTTTCCTCTATATTTTTTAAATAGTATTTTTTGTGGAACTACCCCTGCAACATTTTCAAACTCCTTGAGACTAGGCATTTATGTCAAAAATAGAGGAAATGGGAATGTTTCAAACAATTTATTTATTTAGTGATAGGAACATATGAAATTAGATAAGCCTAGAACCCAGACACCTTTGAAACCGCAGCTGGAGCCTACAGAACAAACCACAATTGAACTCAGCATGAGCAATGTGCAACTGCAAGAAATACATCCTACACAGACATTGAGGAATGCACACCGCCTAGGAAACAGAAGTTTGAGTATGGTATCAAAGTGAAATATCTTGACAGTCTCAACTGTCTAAATGAGGCCAAACTACTGCACAAGTTTCTTTTGCTTTTGCCTGACATTGAAAGTACTCTCTTTCCAGACAGTAAGGATCAAAGTTGGTATCTTACCGAAGTTTATGCAAAACAAAAAAGTGTTACAAACTGAAAACAACAATGCAGCTTACAGCTAACAGGATTCCTAGAATTCAAAATTACAGAACACAGTTACAAGGATGTATTAGATCTGTGCTCAGTGTGCCCAGCAGCCACAGATTAACACATTAATGTGATGGCACAAAGAGAAAAGGATTCTTCTTGTCAAACCTATGAGAAAATAGTATCCAGACAGCCCTTCACTGCAACTTACCCTGGGCCAAAACCTGTGCTGGAAAAGCTGAAAACATGTAGCTATACAAACTTATGTGCTTGGGAAACAATGAAATGGTGCTAATTTTTAAAGTTGCTGGCAAAAATAACTGTGTGGAAGACCTCAAATTTATATTACTATTATAAACCACAGGAAAATACTTTCCTTGAGCTTCTTATCAAGTTTATCAAGGTTTTCAAACAAAACATTGATTTCTCTATAATGTTTCTTCCGATGTTTCTTCTAAACCAAACCATTAAGGTTATATCCCCACCCTTAGGGGAGTCCACTCAAGATTTTGACTTCTCCCCTGCAGTAAAAGCAAATTTACTCTAGAGAAGTCTGTCCATGTGCATGCATACAGCACTTTTGGCTCTATGTGTGATCCCTATGGCTAACAATCATCAATATTTGGTGTCAAGAAACTCTATAAAGGAGGATGTGGCGTGATTTGTATCATGAAATCCAGTGTATTTCAAGGACTATATGCCTAAAATTTGAAAGGAGGACCTGCAGTTACAAAACATGCTGAGATGGGGCTGGGTAAGGCAGGGATAATCCAGTACATCTTGTTATACAGGCACTGCATGAAAGACACTGCCTTTTTGGAGTGCCCAGTGTAACAGGACAATTTCCATGTCTGTACCCAGGGATTACCTTGGAGAAAGTTTGCTGGAAGAAGAAAAGAAGTGGCAGAAGGTACTAAGCAGTATCAGAAGACCTCTGATACTGCCTGTCCATTCTTTCACTGACCACGGATAAGGATCCTAGCAGTAAAGCTTTTTCTCCTCTGTTGGTTTAAATAATACATATTTTAAAGTGCAGAAACTGAATCATGTTGCATCTCTATATTTGGAGGAAGAACTATGAATTTTTGCTCTGTTACAGGGTTCACAAACATTTAGCTGCTGAGGGTTTTGTAAGTCATTTGCCTGCTGACTCACATAAAAAAGCCACTCATCAAAGTCCAACTTGTTTTCTTATTGCTGCTGTGTTCTGTGGCACTCTGAAGCAGATAGAAGCACAAACACCCTGCTAGGTTAAGACCAAGAAGTTTGAATGTTGTTTTTTACAGTTGCTTTTCAGAATGAACTCACACTAATCAAATTTTTAGAGATGCTTAAACCTACAAGTCCAAATTACGAGAAGTGAAGCTGAGATGAACATGGAGCAGACCAAGGCATCCAAATGAGAAATCACACATGTTCAGAGAGAAGTTAAACACAGACTTTGATTTCTACACCAGAACCATCCTGACCAAATGTTAAGTCCGAGGCTTTCTTTTGAGATGCAGATCTCACAGAGGACAAAGGCTACCACGAACTAGAAGTAGCAGAGAAAAATGCTGTCAACTACTTTTCTGTAAATTCTTTAGGGGGGTTAAAGTGTTTAGTATGTCAAGTATTCGGAGAGGCCAAGCACAAGGCCTGAAATTTGCATAGTACCCTCTGCTTTATGTTTCTGCCAGTAATCTTGTCCTTAACAAGCACATTGCCAATCTGCAGACACATCCACCCTTCAAATGAGTGTCCCCTCCCAGCCATGTGCACAGAATCTACACCGTGCAAAATTACAAACTCTTAGTACTCCTTTCCTTATTAGAGAATCATTTGATCCCCATGCAAGACATGCAGAGAAAGAAACATTTGGGATCTTTAACTAGGAAAGGCCTTTTGTAGTCAGCTGAGCATGCATGAAACAAGCAGAAAATTCAGCCTCCATTAGATCTGCCAGCAGGGCTTGAGGATGAAGAAGACAAGGACCCCATGGGTGTTCAGCACTGCTTCTCATGTCCCAGGTCTCTATGTGATGGGGAGCTGAAGCTAAACCAGGCAGCTGTCACTGCCAGTGGCCATCATACCTGGTTAGTGTGGCACTCCTTGCTGAAGCTTAAGGTGGGCACTACATTAAATAATACATCCCAATGCTGGCTTTAAAAACACCTGAGGGACTGGATAACTGAACTAGTGCAGCATCCTTTCTTCTGAATCACACTTAATTACCACAGCTTACTGTTTTTTTAAAAAAACACATATTTTACTCAATTGTTCAAGTTTATATTTCTTAATTCTTTAAGTTATAAAAATAGCTTCAGTCTACGTTGTGGACTCGTCATTAATACATTAATAGATTAACGTGGAGAAGATATTATTTAATATAAAAAATCTAATCTTCCATCAAAATCAGTTATCAGTAAAGCATATAGTTTTATAAAATGGTCTTTCAATATAATTTAAGCATTTTATTATGATATTAAATTCCAGTAGAATTCAAAACATTAGTTTAAGTAAATAAGGCAGCGCACAATGAATATGTGCTTTGCACCGAGCAATCTTCTTTGGAGCAAGTTATTTTTAGCTGAAAGGTGTACCTCCCACTGTTTATTTTAAAATTAATTTGAAATGCAACTAGCTGACAGAATCAACATCTGTGAAGACGAGACAGAAATTTATGCAAATGGTGATTTTCTGAATTAATTTGTGTTATAGAAAAGACTGTCAATTTCTTTGGGTATTTATGCCCTATTACTTAATGAGCTGTTTTGATGATGGAAGTCAAACTACCTTTTTATTTATAGTGTAAGATTGGCAAAGGTTTGGTAGAATATATGAGCCAAAGTGCCATTTCTGACATCTTGTCCAACTGTTACAGAGGTGGTGTCACACAAATTACTACTTACAGTTATAATGTACTTGTCTTGTAACTGGTGCTTGCCCACAAAATTTTAGGGACCAAATTCCACTGGCCTAATTCATGGAAGCAGTTCTACAATCATAGGGATTGCTTCTGCAAATTAAGTTAATAGGATTTAGGACATTGCTGCAACATCCTCCTACCAGCAGAAACTTATGTTTTCCTCCTGACACAGTCACAAGGACTCAGTAACACCTAAAGAAGAGTAGCCATCCTTTAAAAATGTGGCAGTGATACTGAGATTTTAACTGAATCAGAGAGTTAAGACTGCATTGCTCATCTTTGTTTAATGGGTTTTGCTAAGGTTGAGCTAATATCTCACATCACAAACTTTTTTCAAGGTCAAGACTAGGAGCCACTAGCTTTTGTGAAAACTGGGGAATTGTTGTTGGGATTAGTTGGGCCTGGCTTTCATCTTGTGTTGACCCATTTAAAAGAAGGGCCACATTCCCAACTTTGCAAATTGAGACCGAGCACAAGGCTGCAAACTTCAAAAGAAACCGGGGCATGGAAGTCAGAGACACTAACAGTGTGTTTTGTTCTCCATACAGTGAATTTTATTAGCAGCAACCCTATACCTATGTGTTCTTCAGGGGGCCCTACCACCCCATCCTTCCTCATGGCTCAATATGTGGAGCCCAAGAAGACATGCAAAAATAAGAGATAGCAGATGGTTAAAAACAGTAAAGCAAACATCTATATTTTTGTACTTAGCATTAGAGAGAAAGCCAGTCCATTTGGCAAGTTGTAATGGCCAAAAGAAGGGTGAAATTAGTAGCTATGGCAACAGTGAGCTTGTGCCTATTGATTTTCATCAGGAAACCATGTGAAAACATGCAATTTAGAGGCATTAGCAAAAGGAGGAGGTCTATTCCAAAACCCATACTGCGCCTTCTTATAAAGCACTTAGTTTCAAAATGATTTTAGGTTTTGTCTGTTTCAATGTAGAAAGCACTTTAATGTAGAAACTCAAAATTTAGCCTTTAGTGTCACCATTTTTGTTATCATGCTTGTCCTCCCTGTATTTTTAACTGAAAAACTCACAGCAACAGTCCTGGCTATTTAAGGTTTGCTCTTCTTTGAGGGTGAGCTCCTTATCATTTATCTTAGCAAATTCTGGCATTGCAGACTTAATATCATCTCACATGTTATATAGCCTGTCTTCAGTTATGTTTTGAATATAATTAAAATTGCCTTATTGTGAACTGATTCAGTGATCTTTCTTCAGGGAAGAAAATTGGAAAAGTCCCAGACTTTGCTAGGAAGACAAACTCCTTCAGAGGTATGCCACCATTTCACACCATCAATCACAATTTTGAGTACAAAATTTTCACTGACTTTTAACCTAATAAGAGATGCTTTACTATAAAACTACAAAAAGAAACCACATTCTGTAAATTTTATGCTTCTGAAACAAATATAACAACGTGAATTGAATACATGAAAAAATAAAAAAAGAGGGACTCATGCTTCTGGCTATCATATGAAAAAAAATATTGAAAACATTTCAATTCAGTATAGCTGTAACACTCTTCTACGGTTGTTAACAGCTCTTCTCTTTTTCCAGTACTTAAGTCATAAAATAGACGGAGCAAGACGTGTCCTGTTTGTAAAAACATTATAATTTGTTGGCAAAAATATTTTCTCACTCTTTAATCGTGTATTTAGTATTTACATATTCCTGTTAAAATTCAATATGCTAGAGGCCTTTTTGAAGCTTAAATGGCAACAGACTAAAATGCTCAAAATAATCCAAAACTTTACTAATGTATTGATATAAATTGGCCATTTTGCATTGCAAGTGGATCTTTCTCAGGTACTTATATCAATTTATCTAGTCAAAATATAAAGATGATGGCAATCCTATCTTATTTTGATACTGCAATTATTCTTTCAGGACTTTCACTGACATTTTGCACAAATAATAAAATAATTAGAAAACTAAATTCCATGGTAATTTGAAACCTGCAGTTTTTTTCAAAAGTTTTACATGGGAACTGAGAATAGAATATGGTGGTAATATCACCTGAGGTAGAGACCTGACTTAATTAGGAAAGCTTAAGTTTTATTTTATTTTATTTTTCTTCAGCATTTAATGAATTATACTGAATATCTAATTCTAGTGGCTGCTTTTCTAAGCATGTTTTCCAAAATAGAAAGCATGGTGTTGCATTATTCCCTGTGGGTAGGCATTATTTGTTCCACATTGGATGGCCAGCTTCCCATAGATCAAGTTCAGCTTGATAATTACAAATTGTTGTTTAGCCATTTTGTTCGCTAAATACATGACCCTTGAGGCTTCCTTCTTCATTGTTATTTAATTGTTCCAAGCAATGCACTTCCACTAAAATAGATACATTGGATAACCAAACTGGAATGACAGAAACAAATAAATTGTCACTGGAATCAATCCATGTACACTCAGTCTAATCCAGTATTAAAGAAATTGCACTATTTTCATTCAGAACAGTG
Source organism: Zonotrichia albicollis (assembly GCF_047830755.1). Lineage (NCBI taxonomy): Eukaryota > Metazoa > Chordata > Aves > Passeriformes > Passerellidae > Zonotrichia > Zonotrichia albicollis. The sequence goes on from NC_133820.1 coordinate 91,358,906, forward strand.
TGCTTCAACAAATACATTAGCTTCAATTTCCACTGATTTTCAATGTTCTGTTCTGAATTAACGTAATGCCCATAAATATCCATTATTTATACCCAAAAGGCAAACACTTATTTTGTCAATGCAGGCAGGTTTTATAACCCTGTGTAAAACAAGCATTCTTGTACAAATCAAGAACAACCACTTTCATAATAGGAAGATATAAATCATGTGTTTACACGTTTTATATAAATTCTTGGCTATATTCATGTCTGTGGACATCAATTCTCTTCCTGTTACATGACAGAGTACTGTTAAGCTGTATGCTGTGCTGTGTCATAATCACAGTGCATGGGCAAAATTTCTGTGTTCCCTTGACAGCAGAAATAGAATACACATCACAAGGAAACACGGTTTTCACTACAGAAGGACTACAGGGCGATTATTACACCTAGAAAATACAATTTTTAAAAACCTATACATACAGAGATAAACTGCTTCATGTTTCTCAGAAGGAAAGGAAGATGCCAATATAATAAGAAATATGATAGAATCTGTCCAGGTTTGGGCTGGGATAGAACTAATTTTCTTCCTGGTAGCTGGCACAGTGCTACATTTTGGATTTAAGATGAGAATGATGCTGATAATACCCTGATGTTTTAGCTGGTGCTGAGCAGTGCTTGCACAGTGTCAGGGCCTTTCCTGCCCCTCACCTTGTCAGTGAACCAGCTGAGGTTGTTATGAGGGGTAGGACAGGTAACTCCAAATGACCAAAGGGATATCCCATCACATATGGCACCATGGTCACCATATAAACTAAGGGAAAGCTGGTTATGGGCTGCACACTGGAAGCTGGCTGAGCATCAGCCAACATATACTGAGCAACGGCACTGTGAGCTACTGATTTTGTATATTCTTGTATCATTATTGTCTCCCTTTCCATTTCTGTCCTACTAAAATTTCTTTATCTCAGCCCACAAATTTTACTTTTTCCCCCCTGCAATTCTCTCCTCTATCCCACTGCAGGGGGAAGATTGAACAAGTGGCTATGGAATGTTTAGCTCTACTGGCCAGGTTAAACTCAACAGAATCACAGAATCATTAGGATGGAAAGGACCTTTAAGATCACTGAGTCCAATCATTTACCAAACACTGCCAATTCTGCCATCAATGGTAAGAAAATATCTTACGATATTTTTCTTATCGAAAATACAATAAGAAAATAGTGACATCCAATGAGTAATCAGTGCTTTTTATACTTGCCCTTGGAAAGGTTGTAAATCTATCCAGTTCTTCCACAAAGCAAAACATCTGTAAACTGATTGCTGACATTACAATTAAAAGGCTGGCAGTAAATACCACCAAACTTCCAAGTTTTTTTCCTGGTCCAAAGATCTTATACACAAAATCCTCCAAAGCGGGAGAAATCTTTATAAGCCGAACTACTCTAAGAACCTGCAAAGAAAGAGAAAAATGCAACTTATTAATTATTTATCACGTTAATCAAAAACTTTCAAAATATTAGACATTCATGGCCAAAAAGGGACCTGAAGCCTTGTAGACCAATAAATATCAAGTTGCCACCACTTGTAATAGATGACATGTTGTGTGTTAGGTTGAAACCACAAAACCAGGAACATAAGCAGCATTGAGACATACAGGCATGGGAGGAGCCCAGGGGTCTCCGAGGCTGCAGTCAACTCACTGATCATGAAGTCATTACAGACCTGCAATTGGGTGAGGCTAGTTTTGGGATAACAATGGGAACAAAGACATAGACAAAACACACCACAAGTATTAAATATGAATGTAATGTGAAATTAGAGACCAAACAAGGTTTACAGTATGTTTCCAAACATAAGAATGCCTCCAGGTAGGAGTCAAAGTGCATCAGTCTAGATTTAGCAACGAAGAATCTACTGAAGTGCTAGGTAAATGACACTGTTAAAATTTCATTCTTATATGAAATGGATAGGGTCTTGAAGTGTCTTTGACAAAAGCTCTACTTTGAACAGTGGGCTCAACGAAATGGCTTTGAAAGGCTGCTTCTAACTTAGATTTCTCTGATTTTATGATGTTTGCTATATCAGGTTACATATTCACATAAAGAACTGCCAAGTCTTCTTCCTCATATCATGTTTCCATTTCACTGACCTGAAGCAAAATTGTTTCACATTATGTACTATATAACCTAGTAAACTTGGTAATGAACATATTTTGCTACTTCATATTATATATAACATGGGAAATTTTGGGTCGTGTTTCTTAGTATCAAAGAAAGTCAGCATCTCACAACAGCACTGTTTGCCCCTGACATATCTGACACTTCTCAGTGCTGGCAGCAAAACTTTTATCTTGTGTGGAACTCCTGACCCATTCACTACTGAGTCTACGTTGAAAGAGCTGCTAACAACTGTGATTCTCCTGTTTCTGCCATTGATGTTGACTTGTGACAAGAACATCAGTATTAACAACAGGCAGTGGCAGCAACGTTAGTTGCTGAAGACAACAGACAGCAGCATATGGGGCAACTGAGATTCTGCAGTTCTTAGGAAGAAAAAGGGTCTCTATTTCAAGGTATCACAAGAATCATATTGAAACTGAAAAGTAGGAATTACAGTGTAATTATTGTCTGACCTTATGTACAAATCAAATACAATTACTATGCTGATTTTGGAAACAAATTAAGTGTGACACAAGTTGTTCATACAGTGAGCTCACTGTAGTCCTGTAGCTTGCAAATAGTGTACACCTTTGGATTTCACATGAAGCTTATCTCCCTACCCATTTGTAAGGTATGCAGAATATGCTTGTCATCTAGATTTAACTACTAAAGACAGGGGTGGGGGGAGAGAAAGAGAGAGTCAACTCAAGAGAGCAACCTATTCCAAACATACCAGAGCCCTCACGTGAGATGGGATAAGCATTCACTGTCTTCAGTGGCAAAAATGAGTCCTAGATTCAGAGGTTACACTAGACAGCTTAACTTTCACAACATCAGCACAAGGTGAGATGAAGTCCTTTCTTTCATATTGGTACCACCACTATATTGCATATAATCTGAGTACATGAAACTGACTACCAAGGAAGATAGTGAGATGAGTGAGACTTCCAGGTACTATTAAAATGTAAACATGGTGTCTTCTTACTTACAAGATTTACTCATGGTGTAAATGTTAGCTCTGTTCCCCATCAATACTAGTTTCAACATAGACCCCAGTGGGGAGAAGATTTCATACTAGTTGGTATTCCGAGTGGTGTTTTAGATAAACTAATTATTTGCCTTACTTTTTTCCCCTTTCTTTGGGGAACTTCAATTGACCTTTAAGCCACACACTAATCTTATTGATACTATTTGGTTTCTTCATTTATTTTCATTAGGCAACAAACTGAATCTAGCAAAAGTACATTCTAATGAATTTATGCATTTTGTGTAATCGGATTGCAAATTGTATTATATTTAGGAGCTGTAGAAGATGCACTATTTGGATTAAATCTAAAAAATATATTTAAAACAAATCAAAATTAATAATACAAAGAAGGAACCATAGCTCTCTTACAAATAATGTCTGCATCTCCTGCAAGGGATGACAGTTATTCAGAAAATGACTCAACAGTATTTTCCCCAAGCACAAATACAATACCATCTCTTTAGTCCAGTATAGGTTAAATTCTGTTTAAATATATCCCTTTTATGCTGGTTCATTACAGATATCTGCGACAATATGCAAAATCTGTTATTTCTTCACTAATTTTATGTCCTACAGATATAGCTAGATAACAGTCCTTTGCTGTAGTCTTTCACAGAGGGCTCTGCAAAGCATCTTGAATGAATGCACAGTGAATGCAAGGAAGATAGGTGGGAGGGTGGACAGTAGCCAATGTAGTAAAGACTGAGTGATGTGTTGGCAAAAGGTAATGATATAGATCAATGAATAATGCAAACTGAAATGTATGCAAGACAACCCAAACAATAATTCTTGCTTGCTATCCTGGAATGTGTCAAGGAGGACTTCTGTTTTCAGTAATCTGTTTTGTTGGCTGACAAGGAACACATTTACGCTGTCATCACAAATACCTAAATGCCTGGAAATCTGCCTAACATTAAGACGTATTCATGTGAAAAAGGCATTTTGACCTTGGTTGATTTGAAAATGTGCTATCTAGCTTGCCCAGAACTTAACTGTGGAGGAGTATGGCGTGTACCTTACATGACTGACTTCAAAGGTATTCTGCAACCTTCCAATCATTCACCTCCTAGGTGACTGGACTGCAAATACAACCCAAATCTTTCAGTGTACCAGATGTTTCTGTTTGTAAAATGTATGTCTTTCATATATTTTGGAAAAAAAAAATCACATCCTGAAATTATCTGTCATAAAAGCTAGCACTGTTTAATTAAAAAAAACAAACATCACCACCATCACTTCTCCACTAAACTAATTAAATCAATTAAAAAGAAAATACTTATTATTTTATTAGCAGCATCTGCCTACATTTTAATCATACTTTCAATCCCATGAGTTAGTGATGATGTAATCCATTTAGTCCAATGTTCATAATTTATGCTGAAAACTCTTACAAAGAAATGACCAGTCATAAGCGGACTATGTCCTAATAAATATGAACCTATTATTAACTAAATTGCTGACTGGTTTAACTGAGAGCTCCCAGCTATGCTCCCTGTGCTGTGCAAGTGCATACTCCTGACACATGATCCTTCCTTGCACCTTAGATGCATCATGCTGCATAGAGTAACAATATTCTACATACTTGGACAGCAAAATCAAAGCCATAGTGACTTAAAAGGCTTCAAATTATATCAGGTGAAAACAAAATAGAATTTTTCATCCTGAAAGCTTTCTAGAGAAGGTTTGCAGAACCATTTAGAAAAAATAAAGGATGACATTTGCAGAAATCTGAAAAGGCCTTTATGTTTCAACCCACACTTGGGGAGACTGCTTCCCCCATGCTGTATTCATGTTGGCAATATGTGTCACTATAACATTTATTGACAGAACACTGTCTGATGATTTATTATTTTCCCCTATTGAGTATTATTCACCATGCCAACCCATTGCTGAATAACGGGAAGATATAAATCCTTTAATATTTATATTCTTTAAAAAACCCTTTCTTTAGCACTGTGGAACATAACTCATAATGAATCCCAGTGCTTTCTCTCAAAACTGGATCAACCCTAAGCACTTGAAGGAGGATGAATGGGGAATTGGTTGGGCTGGCTGACAAGAAGAATCAGTCAGAATGATAAGTCAGAATTAATCAGTCTTTTTTTGTCTCTCTTTCCTGCTCTTCCCCCATCTAGATAGGGAATGGCTGGAGAGTTAAAAAACCCAAGTCTAGGATTATTCTGCAGAAATTTTCTCAGAAGACTCACAGTAACTTATCTCAGCATGTGACTGCCACAGAGATGAAGATTTGGAGAAACAACAGCAAGTGAATTGAGGCCTAAGGGAGAGCAGCCAGGAAAGTAGTGGTGGACACTATGGGAATGTGATGTTGTAAACAGCTGTGTCATAGGTCAAGGCTCAGTGAAAAACAACGCAGAAACAAACCAGAACTTATGAACACTGCAGCTCAGATAAGAAATGGGAGTTACTGACAACAGAAAGGAATTCTCAGCAAAGTTAGAAAAAATGCTATTGTTCTAAATCCACCCAATGAACATAGTTAAAACCAGAGATTTTTTTATTTTAAAGTCATTCTCAAAATGATTCAATACTGTGAGGAAATTTAAATTTGTGTGAAATGTGGAGGGGTAACATTTTAATTTGGTATATAGGATAAAAAGTAAAAGTAGCTGATCATACCTGAAAATATGTAAATTGAGAGTGATAGAGGTCTGGATAAATATGGAGAGTGGTTCCAATTACAAGCAGCAACTCAAACTTGTGAAGAGATGAGCTGATGTATCCTGTGAAGCCCAAACACCAGATCTTCAGAAGAGCTTCTAAATCAAACAGAACTGTAAAAGCAACCTAGATGGATATATAAAATAAGAAAGATGCAATAAAAAAACTGAGTTAAATTAGAAGTTTCTGTGTCATGATGTCTATCAGGGCTTTGTATGGCAAAAATAAAGATCTTCATAATATTTAATAAAACCAACCCCATTCTAAACAGAATAAACAATAATAGATTTCACTTCATAGAATTTTCTACACTCAACACAGACAGGTAGATTTCATGATTTGGAAAGCATGAAGATCATCCAGATGATCTCTCACTTTATATATACAAAAAAAGAAAATATGATAACATGAATTTTTCAAAATGTGAATCAATACGTATGAGATTTCTGAAGAATTTCAAGAGATCTAAGAGAGACACCAAAGTTTGGAAATTGCTACTGCAATTTTCTGAAACATCCATAGTAATGTGACAACCAAAACAGGTAGAAAAGAGGTAATGGTTTTTAAGGATCCAAAACAAATTTTAAAAGGAGAGGAAATTCAAAGTCAGTCCAGAATTAGTTAATTTTCATAATGATGTTAAAGAACTTGGACATGGTGGGAAGTTACAGGGGAAGAAATCTACTTGTAGGAAATGACTTTGGGATTCTTCCAGAGGCCTTTCTTGAAATATTTGCACAGTAAAATGCATAATGTTCAGTTTGAACAAAAGCATAGGTGTACATTTTCAAGATTCATTTTCTCTTACTTCTCCCATAACCAAAATCTTTCTGGCTAGGCACACTTCCTCATCTGCTTTCTTATTTTACCACTGTATATACTCTGAGATGCTCTCTTCCACAATTCCCAACAGGCAAGATATGCAACGGAAATGCTTTTCTGTGACTCAGAAATGTTCCTCTCTGACCCTTTACACACATTGAGGTTTAAAAGAGACCCTAAAATAACACTAGTTCATATCTAATTGCCACTAATACTTTCAAAATGCAGTAGAAATAAAGAAAATATAACTTAAATTTTCCTTCAAGACAAGCATTATAAGTCTGTTAAGATGAGCGACTAATTGACTGTGGGGCATGAGCTCTACTGAATTTGGCAAGGGATAAACAAGTTAGCGACTAAGATTTTAATCCTGACCCTGACAATGAAAATCTCTGGGATGCTGCCTTAAAAATTTAAACTCTGCAGTCCATCAAAAATATATTTATCAACATGAAAGTGGGAGGTTGTGAGATAGCTAAATAAAATTTCATGTATTTTATGTGCACAGGACTGTCACCAGCAGGAGTGGAGATGGAAATTAAACACTGAAGTTTATGCCAGACAGTGTAGGGACACATTTATGCGTTTATCCTCAAATGGATCTTGCCAGTTTTACAGCCTGTGTTCTGGGATCTCAAAGAGGTCTAGGAGAGCAATGAGCCAGGTTTGGAGAGACTATTCCTTTACATGAAAATCTCTAAGACACAAGAAAAATGTTTTAGCAAAAAAAAACACCTTAAAAGTAAAGCTCACTTTTAATGACACAACATCTAACTGAGTCCTAAAAGAAGAAGGCCATTGAATTAGGCAAAATGGAACAGTGGTTAGAAAACAGCTGGGATTCAACTCAGAGCAGGTGGAATAACAATGTCATTTAAATACACACATGCAAACTTCAGAGCACATAGGCTTCCTATTAGAACAAGACTAACAAATATGATGTTAAGTGTATTTTAATTTATTCTAAAAATGTGTGGGCAGGATCATTTGCATTTCACATACTTGTCAAATGAATTCAAACCACTGGCACTTAAAAATGTATCAAATGGTTTGCATAACATCTGATTACATTTATACACCTGTCTTCCTGCTGACAGAGCTTGTATTTTTTTCCTTCCTTATAATTAATTACAGGAGAAGATTCAGAATATCTGACTAGAACTTTTTGTTAGGTGCGAAATGAAATACAATTTTATAGTTTTGTGGGTTTTTTTTAAAGCTGGAATAATTCCTTTCATTGCTGTAGAGAGAAGGCAAAAGCAAACTCAGAAGCCAGAGCAGAAAACACAGGTGTAACACATAAGCAGTTACCAAGCAGTCACCCTCCATCCACTATGTTGCCAATTCTGCTTTGGGGAGGCCAAAGAAGAGCTAACAGAAATGAGCCATTTCCCTGATAGTCATGTCCCTTTTGGTCACCTGGAAGCTTTATGGTGTTAATTCCACCTTCATCAACATTATCTTTTGCTAGTAGCCACTCAACACCTTTTTTTGGCAGAGGCAGAGCTCACTATCAGTCAGCATCCAACCGTGACAGACTCATTTACTGCGTCTTACTTGAAAGGTTATCAAGCTGCCAGGAAAGATAAGAATTCTTCCAAGAAGGATCAGTGGGATTAAGGGCACAGACCTCTAACAGTTCCTTCACTACCAGATCTGACACAGCATTCAATCCTTCCTTCAACCAGGTCAGGGCAAAGGCTACCCAAAGGCAGCAGTGCAAGGGGACAGGTTACAAAAGGAATCTAGGAGAAACTATAAAGGAGCACCTGATTTTGAATTATGGTATTCAGACAGCATTTGTAGAAATTGTATGCAACTCAAATTAGACAGCTAGTATGTAACATGATAATGGAAGAACCATATAAAAACCAACACACATCACTATTCTGTCTACATATTTAGCACCTAAAATCAGCATTCTCATTAAAAATTAGTGTGTTTGAAGCTCTACTCTTTCCAGGATACTGCACTGGGGTTTTGAGTCATCCTGTTAAAATTCTGATTAATCTGCAGGACTGGTGCATACAAGTTGAAATGCCTGCCAGAACCTCTTATTTGCTACTGGGTATACAAAATTATACAAACAATGGGACCTGGGTATAGATTAACTCCTTTAATCTTCTTGTTTAGCCTTTCCTTCATGAGTTTGTTTTTCCTTTCCAACAATGAAAATAGGTTTCTTTTATTGGTATGGGGCATCTCAATACATTAATTTAGATTTGTCCACTGAGTTTAAGTGGAGGAATTTCTGCAATTCTAGGCCACTACAACGTGTGATACACAGGATGAACCAAGTGAGATATTTTATTAGACATGTCTTCTCCTAACTCCAGCAGCTTCCAAGACAACTTCTGGAAAATGTATCAAAAAGCCAGATATGCTTGCTGTAGTCTATCTGGCTATTTCCTTTAGCAAAGTGAATCTTCACTGCTCTTGGCTGCTCAAGTCAGCTCCCACTGAAGGGAAAGCTTTCTGTAGCCTACTCTAATGGAAAAGGCAGAGCAACAGCAGTGCATTCTGCTCCAACTAGTCTTCACCAAGAAAACAAACACTGTAGAATAATCTGCATTGCCTGAGTATTCAGCTTCCTCAAGGTTCTTAAAAATATTTCCTTCATACACTCTTTGTGCTACAAAAAACAAGTTTCACAACAACCAAATAGGAAATGACACCAGCTTATTGATTTTTTCTCTCTCTTGGGATTTTTTATTCTTCTGCTCTTCTGATACTTTGTTCCTCCTTCCATAACATACTAGGGTTTTGTTAGTTAGATTTTTATAGTGCCTCTAGTAAAAGCATCACAGGATTTAAAAAAATGAAAAATAAAACCAGGAAATCCAATAAATGGACATAAGAAATGCTTTACAAATAAAAAAATCCCACCTTTCTCTATCTCAGAATATTTTACCTCATATACTTGGAAATGTAAAAAGCCAAACAAATGATTTTTCTGACAACCTTTTCACTAAGAAATCAATTATCTAAGCTATGCAGAAAGAGAAAAATGTATTGTTAGAGAAAACTGGGCATTGCTTATAGGACAGACACAGACAGTCTACATTATAGGCTCACCTTAAATAAACCCTGGCAAGTATTTCTACTGGAAAAAAAAAACCCTGAAAACTTTATACTCAAAATGTTGAAGAGATTGTTTCTAGCACTGATTAATAAAAGCATAATTATACTATATATTCAGAGCCAAAATAGAAATAGGACATGCAATGTTCCCTATTTTGAATATAAATAGAATTAATGTTATTTTGTTAAGAATCCAGGCTCTACTTGCTGTATCCTGGGCACAAAGCAAAAATGCCTGCTGTGAGGAGTTCATGGCCTCCAGCTTTAATGTTGACTTAATTATTTGTTTCCAGTCAAGGATATTGTACCGGATTTGCCTGTGTTAGAGTTAATTTTCCCCATTATGCTTTGCACGGTGCTATTTTGGATTTGTACCCGACACAGTGTTGGTAACACAGGGATGTTTTAGCTGTTGCTGAGCAGTGCTTGCGTGAAGTCAAGGCTTTCTCTGCCTCTCACCCCACCAGTCATCAGGCTGGGCGTGCACAAGGAGTTGGGAGGAGGGGACACAGCCAGGACAGATGATCCCAACTGAACACAAGGATATCCTATACCACAGGGCATCGTGCCCAGCATATAAGGCTGAAGGAAGCAGAAGGAAGGAGGGGCATATTTAAAGTGATGCTGTTTGTCTTCCCAAGTTACTGTTATGGCCGATGGAGTCTGGCTTTCCTGGAGATGGTTTCGCTGCCTATGGAAAGTGGTGAATGAATCCCTGGCTTTGCTTTGCTTGTGTGTATGACTTTTGCTTTACTTATTAAATTGTTTTTTATCTCAACCAATGAGTTGTCTCACTTTTACTATGACCATTCTCTGCCCCGTCCCACTGAGGCAGAGTGAACAAGAGGATGCATGGGGCTGAGCTGCTGGCTGGGATTGGTTAAACTATGATGGAGATGAAAATGAGTTTCCCTCAGTTCTACTCTAAGATCTGTGGAGTCTTTTATAACAACTCAGCATTTGCTGGTTTATTCCAGTCTTAGGTTCAAGATAATAATTTTCATGTTCATGTTGTTTTTCAAATAGTCTTAGAATCTGAGATAAAGACAATATATTTCACAATTATTCTTGTAATTGTTGTCCGTGCCAACATTGACTCAATATTCATACAAAATCCAGCAATCCCCAGCATCATGAGAGACAATGAAGAATGATGCAGCACTGCTGTCTTTATAATCTGCACTTTTTTAAAGGTTTGTACTCTGGTGCTGTTTCTAACAGGTTTTTTTGCTCTCATTTCTGTCCTAGAACTGGTGAACTCTCAGCTTCATACAATTTTAAGAGATCAAATACAAATTCTAAAACTAAGATAAAAAATATGTATCAATTCAATCTTCCTTAAAAAAGGAGATTCATAAAGCATTGTACTGTTATGGACTAAAGGGCTTAAAGCTGGGCATATGAGTCGGAATATAAAAAATATTTAGACATAGAAAACTACACAACAACCAAAACCAGAGAAACAACCAAGAATATTCTGCTATCATTCACTCCAGCCTAAGAGTGACCCCTCTGTCTCCAAAGGACTGTGTAACTATTGAAGCCAGGGAAAGTACAGTAAGCATGAAGGAGAAATGTGCCCAATCCAGGCAAGGTTCTAGGATCTCCAGTGCATGCTCTACAGTGAGATCCTTGATCAGCTAATTACTCAAGCAGGCTCCCTGTCAGAATGTCACTTGTAGCTTAACTTAACTGGTTCAGGAGCACTTAACAGACTCCTCCTTTGCAAAATTCATGACTGCATAAATGGGTGGCGTGCTCTTGAGATGCCTGAAGCCAGACTATTTGTAACACTATTTTGGTTATGCTAAGTGACTTTGTGGCAGCTAAATATATAATCTTTATATAAATAAAGATTATTTAGGAAGAAGTTCTATATTATATTTTTAAATACAATGTTTTGTGATCTTTTTAAAGTTAAATTCTTCTGACTGTTACAGTCCTGCTAGAAAAAGACAGCAACTCAGCAGCCATGCATTGCCTGCAGATGTTACCCTTAAGCTTCAGCTCACTACCACTAACATTTTGTTTGAGGAAATTACCTTTCAAAAGGTTGTAAGATAAGGCTGTCAGCCACTGTCAGACAGAGGAAGTTGAAAAACTGAGCAAAGTATTCTTGGAATGCTTGAGGGAATAAAAAATTACACACTAAAATGTTCTTGACAATCACATTTTTTACTTTAGCTTATCTTGAAAATTACCCAGATAGTCGTTTTACCATACTCACCTCAGCAAGGTAAAATTCATCATATTGTCTCTTGAAATTTTCTCCTTTATAGTAGTTGCTAGCAGCAACAATCACATCGACAGCGACCATGCTTAGTATGAACATATGAAACACAGATGACCTCATCATTTTCTACAAAAGAAAAAGTAAATGTTATCATCAAAAGGAGTCAAACCATGTGCATTTTAAAGTTATATTAGATTGTCAAAACACAGTCAGCTAAAGTAATATGTTATTCTAAAGCTTCTTTATATGATTTTCATGTTTTAAGCTTTAAAATATGTTTTAATATATTGCTTCAACTGGTTTACATGTGTAGGTTTTGAGACTTTTTAATTTCTCTTTGCCAATTGACTTCTTACTGAAGGTTTATAATTTAATATGATATCCATTACTTTAGTATGTTCTAAAGCATAAAGAGCACATCTATCTAGTCATTTGGCCTTGTTCAATACTCCTGCATTATGATTTATTCAGGTAAATCTCAATGACTTATTGTTCAGTCAATTTCTATCTTGTGCACTGCTTTTGCTCAAGAAACATGTTTTATGGGATTCAACTGATGTCAAACTATTGCCTAAATGAATAAAACACATCTACATACAGTATTCATTTTATACACATCTGAGCCTATGAGCTATGAAGTACTCCCAGATAATTCACATATCTGTGTACTTAATGCTTTGTGTCACTGCTGCTGCAGCCACAGAGGAGAGAAGAGAGAAAGAGAGGCACAGAGCAGTGTCCAGGAGTTTACATCTGTGAGATGCTAAAACATTACTGATATGCAGAAGTTCAAAGAAGTAACTTCTAAGCACTCATCACAAAGACCATGAACTTACGATTTACCCTAAAAGCTTAACCACTTCCCTCGGTGGGTCAGCCACAGTAAAAGCTAGAGTCAAACATAGAATGTACTGTTATTAAACATACTGTTCTGTTCAAAACAGAACATACTGTTATTTTACATTAAAAAATATTTAAATGAATGGTCACTAATATTGATATTGTTTTACACATTTCCACAAATAATACAGTTCAGGTTTTCAATACGAGTAAGTTACGTATCTATACGGTTCCTTGTGTTTGTGTGTAAGTTGTACTTACAGTGGAAAAGGCCATTTTTATTTGTTCCTAAGTTTATATATAGAAGTATCCAACAAAATTTCAGGAAAAAGAGAACTAAAAATTTAGAAGAACTCTGCCTCCTTTCATCTTTTCCCTAAAAAGGTACTGGTTTATATACACATAATCACATAATTACTCATGTTGGAAGGGACTTGAGATCTAGTCTGGTGCTGCCGGCTTAAGCCCAGTCAGCTAGAACAGGTATTCCAGAACTTTGTTCAGTTAGAGTTTGAGTATCTTGCAGGACGAAGGCTCTTCAACCCATCCGTGCAATCTGTTCCACTGTTTGACCGCCTTCACAATGGAAGAGTCTTTTGTTTTGTTTAGCTGTTCCTGATGGCTCCAGACTTTCTCCCAAAACTCAGGGGCTTGAGATCCCTGAAGGTCAGTCTTACCTATCAAGATGGGTGAAAAAGGCCTCAACCATTTCTATGCCACTGCCACGCCTTGCAAGGTCTCCTAATCCTTTCAACAGCAGGCTCACATTTTTCTAGTTTTCATTTTGCTTCTCTTATATGTAGAAGCCCTTCTTGTTGCCTTCCATGTCATGGCAGATTCAGTCCTGTAACTCCACTCTCAGACAGGGTATTTGTACTCCTCCTGGGCCACTTGGCCCTGATTCCATCTCTTGCATGTTTCCTTTTCAATTCCGAGTTTTGTCCAGAGCTAGTGGTTCAGTTATGTGGACCTCCTGTCTTGTTTGATTTCCTGCACTTGGAAGGAGACCATTTTTTAACTTGAAGGAGGAAGATCCTTGACAATCAACCAATTCTTCTGGAACCTCTAATATCTATGACTGTGTCCTATGGGATTCCTCCAAGCAGATAACTGAACATGAAAAAGTCTGAACACCAGGGTTGTGGTCCTATCTTTTGGCTTTGTTCCTTCTTTGAAAGTTCCTGAACTCCACATTCTCATGGTCATTGCAAAAAAGAAGACTACTTCCGAATCTCACAACCTGACCAATTTCTCCTTCCTGGCTAGTATGATAAGCCTCCAGAACCCCTGACCTCATCAGAACACATTTTAAGAAGTTACCACCCCTACAATGCAGAAAGCTGGGCTGCTTTCTGCTGTATTGTCCTTCTAGCAGAGTAGTTACATTGCCTCAGGAGAACTGAGGCTTGTGAATGTGAAACTCATAGAATCATGGAACGGCTTAGGTTGAAAGGAATCTCAAAGATCGTCTACTTCAGAAGGACACAAAATTTAAGAAACACACATTTTTACACTGTAAGACATATTAACACATTAGGAAATTCATATATAGAGTTGTAAAACACTGTCTCAGTCTTTAATGAGCTGAGATTCTTATATTTATGAATAGTCAGCATTAACATTTTATGTGAAACCTTTCCTGAAGCTCAGTCTTAACCAAGCTACTCTTTATACAGGATTGTTGTGTGCTTCTTTTTTGATGAAACTAGAACATAATTTAGGATGTATGGGAGGCTGCAAGGACTAGTACTTGTTCAGCTTTTAGCAAAGCCTTGTGCCTGTCTACTGAAGAATTCATCCCCTCTTGAATTCCACTGGAGTTTAAGATAGCTTGTTTAAAAAGGTGAATGGAGACTAAGCACATATTTACAAGCACACAAGCTGATAGAATTGCCTCTTGTCTTTTAATATCTCAATTTTTTTGTGTGAATTACAGATAGCATTGCAGACAGAAGACAGCTCAAACCTTTCTTATACAAGCTGGCTTCCTTTTGACCCTAGTGACATAAAATGGTTGTATATTCTATTCTAGGAAGGGAGGTTCAGGAGAGAAGCTTTACATTTAGAAATGTAAAGACCCATGCTTTAGGTCTTTACATTTAGAAATGTAAAGACCTAAAGCACAGGTAAGTCACCAAAATAGTGGCTAAATAAGCTCTTGCTTTTATTTTTAATTCACAAGGCAAGCTATAAGAATACAATAATTAAAGGCAGGGCTGCTGGCATCAATCATGCATTTTTTTCAGTGGTATGATTCTAAACAGGTGTTGTTCTATCCTTTACACTTCCATTTCACACAAATTCTAACCAGATAGTTAGTCTCTCTGCATATTTTACACTGTATTTTTAATGGTGTCAAAATTTCCATCATAATAATGAAGTATTCTGTCTCAATTGTGAAAGTACTTGCTAAAAGAAACTAGCAAGTGAGGTTGCAAAAGCCACTTTTATCTGCCTTCACAGGGAAGCAAAATGGTAATACAGGAAAAATAAAAATGCATAAATTGTCTTGATATACATGTACATATACGCGCACTTCGTCATCTTCATGTCCTCAAGTGACATAGCCACATGTGTTTTAAAAATTCCAGGGATGGTGACTCCACCACTTCCCTGAGTGGTCTATTCTAATGTTTCACAGCTCTTTCCATTAAGAAATTTCTTCTAATAGCTAATGTAAACCTCCCATGGTGCAACTTGAAGTAATTTCCTTTCATCCTGTCACTTGTAACAAGGAGAAGAGATTGACCCCCACCTTACTAAAACCTCATTACATATAGTTATAGAGAGGAATAAGGTCCTCCCTGAGCCACCAGGCTAAACATCCCCAGCTCCCTCAGCCACTCCTCATAAGACTTGTGCTCCAGCCCATTCACCAGGGTCCTTGCCCTTCTCTGGACTCCCTGCAGCACCTTTTATTTTTAAGTAAGACTCAATAAAGCTTGTTGTCAATGTTGCCTTCCCAATTAAACTGAAAGGAAACTATTCAGCTAATAGAAAGTATTACACTGGCATAAGATGATTAAACATTAAGATAATAAGGAAGGAGGCTCAGACAGGACTCAAGCCAGGCACAGGCAATGTAAAGGCAGGAACAGCTGGCTGAGACAACAAATTAAGAGATAGCTGTGGTGAGGAACAATAAAAGCACCTAAGTGCTGGTAGAGAGACAGAGAGCACACAGAGCCAGCAAGGTGGAGGCATCTGAACAAATACCTCCGCCACACACACAGCAAAAATGCTATGCTGAGGAGATTTAAAAAAAAAAAAAAAAATCATTATTTTTACATCCCAGGACAAGCCAGTTCATGGGGTCCAGACTGGTATCTGTGTTTCTTGTTATTTTCCTACATCATGTCAGACTCTAGCTGCTCACTTGTCACGAATGCTGTGCACGATAAGCAGCTTTCCTGCTGGCCTCTCACACAGCTTGCTGTATCTTTAGGAGATCAGTCACAGTGTTCTAACCCACACACCTACCGTGCCCAGCTTTACCCCTACTCTAACCTGCCTTAGTTTGTTCTTTCTGCATCACAGAATTTTAATTTGTGTTTGCACCCTTAAAACACTTCAGATACACCTCTGCTTCTATGTTCGACCATGAGAATCCACTGTCTCTTTATGTATTTCTGTATTTGGAATGAGGCCTAAATAAAAGCTGAATTTAGTCCACAGCTCTTGCCCAAGACTTGAAAGTCATTCTGGATCATCAGATCAGCAGTGTATCATTTGGATTACAGCCCTTTTCAGAGCACACAGGCATGGAAAATTCTCCATGCAAACTTGAAAGAGAAGACATAATGCCAATTTTTGTTCTTGTTTAATTTACTGACCTTTTTTTAGCCCTTCGATATGTGTTTCTTAAGCGGTGTAGGAATGAGATGAAAGAAATGTTCTGATGTTGCTGTCAGCCAGATACATGGTAAATTGCATCTAATATTAAAATGGATTTAAGATTAGCTGTGTTGAAGAAGTCTCAAGTGAAATGCCCTGCTGCTGCCATCAATCAACTACAACAGTGATGAATTTCTTACATTTACTATGAATTACTTATAATGCTGGCATCTGACTTCATGCAGGAGGCTAATGCTCAGTGTCCAGGACACCGAAGAACCTGTATGGCACAGCGCTTTAGAGAAGCAGTGGCCATAAAAACCAGTACATAACAAACTTTGTTAATCATCCAAATTCTTTCATTGTTTGGAAATATGCAAAAGGAGCCACGGATTTGTTTGTGCTCAGATGGGAATTTCATGAATGCAAAAAATACTTCTAAAATACTACTCATTTATTTAACACTAGGGACATGCTTGGTGCAACTGAGGAACCCTGAATGAAAAACTGTATTAAGTATCCTGGATTGACCCAAACAAATCAAGTAATGACACTGCAATTACTGACAGGTAGAGACTACCTGGCTCACTTAGCCTTACAGAGCATTACAATGCATGGCCTAAAGCAATATTTTGTCACTCCAGAACAGGATACATTGCCTTAATCCTCCTCCCACGTTCCTGCATGGCAGAGGAAGGATGAGTGACATAAATTTGCCTTTGCCAGCTCACTGCCCTGGAGAACATCCATAGCAGCTGCCACTTTGTATAGCCAGAGCCACAGATGCTGGCTTAGGAAAGCAGTGGTCCATGTGAAATGCAGTCACTAAGCAAACTGGAATTATTGAATATAAAACTACCTTTTCCTGATGCTAGATTCCTTTTGGGGGCTTGATACATACATCAGGTCACTCTCTGCATCACCATCCTTCATATAGGATTTTTGTTTCAAGTCCACAAAAGATCTTACTAAGCAAGACAGTAAATGTTGCAAACTTGCAGGGTATGACAGACCTAATAAGGACAGAACCCATAGGCCATATTACCCTGATATTACTAACTGAAAACTGACCCAGCTGATAACGTTTAATATCATCATGTGAAAGCTTGAAAGAGGTGTCTTCAAAGAGCTCAATGGTTTCAGTTTAGACCTACAGAAATTTAGACATCATCTGATAATACTAACAGTGGTGGTGATCTAAGAAAACAAAAAACCCTGACAAATAGTCTTGAAGAATAAAAAATTACTTACAAAGTCATCAAATTTATTAGTACTGAGCAAGACATGGTGACGATCTGATATGCAAAAAAGCTTTGCTTATTTTGGCTATTTAGTGTTTGAAAAGCTTCGACTGCATAATTGTCAAACTGGCAGGGTAGCTCTTGAAAGTACCAAACCAATTAATGAACAGTGTAAACATCATTTAACTAAAAGGCTTTGATAATCACTGTATGGGTAAGCAGCTTTTTTTCAGATTTTGATACTCTTGAATTGTGCATTCATCAATGGTAGAAACACAATTGTATCTGTATTTCTTTATATTTAAGATATACTTTAATACTTCATAAACCAATAGTATCTCCTCCTCTGTGTTATAATGGAATAGCTCTGGCAAGCTTCTTACTCCCTTTTAGCCTTCATTGGTTTTTGCTGTTTGCACAAGGAAGCTAGATTCTGCTAAAAGATTCCAGCCAAGCTTCCAGCCATACCTGTTTAAAGACCTTATAGTGGCTACATGATCACTGTGGTTGAGTTTACACCTATAATTTTAATAATGCTGTATGTATGCTGTACTCCTGTCTATACACACCTACTGGAAGACCATACTTTCTGGTAGTTAGAATAGACTTTGATATTTTAAAGCTGTTTAGAAGTGCACAAAAGAGTTGGGTGGTATTACTGAATAGCAACTGAAAACTTACATTTGTGCTAATCCAGCCTTTTTTACTTATGGGCCTGTTGGAGCCTACCACTGCAGTGACATGGAGGCAAATGCAAGTCCCAGCTTATTTCCATACACAGGATCACCATGATGCGTGGAGAGGCATTCTGGAACAGAACTGCCAATCTTATGGTACCCATTCACTTCACAAAGCCCAGTTAGCTGGAGTTATGTGGGCATCACAGAATAAGGAAAACTTGTTCAGAAGAGCTAACAAAGCATGACTCAAGGTCATTATAGCAGCTTGGAAAACACTAGATCAAATAATAGTAAAATGAAAGTACTGCAAGTGAATTCTCATTTTTCTGGACATTTCAGAGGTTGGCCCATGACTCCTAAATATATATTAAGGGATGATGGATTTTATAGAGCAGGGTCAGTTTAAGGTGTATGCAAAGAATTTATACCACTAAGAAAGGAATATGATTGCCAGTCATTCTTGATTAAAAGTTGAAATCAGGGCACATCAAAAGCTTCAGAAACTATTATAAGGTAGAAGACTAGAAATAGCAAAATCCCCTTGAGTTTAGGATTCTATGACACAAGATTTCTAAGAGTCACTAAGCAAAGATTCAATCCTGGCCTAAAGAAAAGGGCAAGCTTTTTTGTCCTATACATGTTTAGTATACTTATGGTGTTTATTTAGTCTCTTTTTTTTTTTTTTTTCAAAGTGCTTGAAGATACCTTGAATGTGAAAGAAGCTTTAGAAAATCACATTCTATACACTGCTAATCACATATAATTCATAGTGTGAATAGGAGAAATTTGATTTTCATCTTGTTGGTTAATGGCCATCTGAGCAAGTACAAAATTGTGAAATTGCAGAAAATTTTCCCTTTTGTTTTCAGGACATTGTAGAGCATTTTACAAGCTATGTAACTAATTTTCTAGAATTCATTTTGCTTTCAACTTACTTTATGACTGCCTGACAAAGATATGCTTGTGAGGAGAATTTAGAAATTATTCCCATACTCTGCAATCTGAACATTTTGGAAAATTATTAAGCATTAACCAGAAATGTTATGGGAACAAGCTTTTTAAAACCTTATATTGATGCAGTTATATATCAGTGTGGGACATTAAGAAACATTGTAAATCTGAGAAACCATCTACCGTATTTAAGAGGAACTTCAATGCTGGGATGAATTCAAATAATGCAACCTCATTGAGTAAACAATGTGAAGGATGAGTTTAAAAGATGCTGGAAGAGGTGGCTTTTGATACTGCAAAGGAAATAAGTAGAAGCCACAACTCAGATGTTTGGTGATGTCAAGGAGGCAGTCTTGGCTTTATAGTACAGACCAATTGTCCCTTTGCAATGGCAGCAGGGTGGTTCTTCAGCAATTTTGTCCACAGACTTGCTTTAACATTTTGATGATGTAGAGAAGAGGTTCTTAGGGTAGTGATGTAGTAGAGATGAGTGTAAAGACCCTTTAAGATCCACAGTCCAATGAAAAATCTGCTTAGAAACTCTGTGTTACTTTCAGATCACCTCAGCTCAGAGAATCTTTGTGATCGGCTGCAGGAGATAATTTAGGTGGTATGGTGACAGTCAAGGAAGGAAAATGGTCTCCAAATCACAAACATCCTAACTCTTGCAGTTTTAGAATATGCATTTGTAAACTTTTCTATAAATGTTTTCTGGCTGCAGCAGAGGTGACACTGGCCTGACAGAAAGAGCACTATAGACAGTAAACTTCCTGCCTAATAAAATATTCTACAAGTTTTACTTTACTATGCTTCTCTTTCCACCTTCTACTGCATCTGATTAGGATACAAAACTCAAGGTAGCTACTGTATCTGTGTTTTCACAGGGTCTCCTACCATGGAGGCTCAAAACAAGCTGGAAATGGAATGATTACTGAATAATGGTAACATTCAAGACATGCAAATATGTTCTCCAATCAGTAAGCTTAAGATTCTATGCTACCACAATAAGGTTGTAAGGCAACACGTAATTTTCCGACGGCATGGCATCGCTAAAATTATAAAGAAATCAGAAGTAGTTAAGATCTTCCAATAATCTAAATGTCTCAGTGATATTTGAAAATACAGGTGAGTCATTAATTTGCCACATTTACACAGACTCTCCTGCCTTTTAGCATAGCTGATTTTGATTGGAAAATTAAAAGCTACTTTAAAAAAAGCCAAACTGAATTCTGATCAAAGGAACAAAGTAAAGCCAATAACACAGCAGGAATGAGAAAATACACACTTAGGAAGTAAACAAATGGAAATAATGATAGAAAGCCTAATGAAGAGAAATTAAAAACTCTTATCTTAGAATTTTTTAAGTAACCAAGCCTTTAAGGCTAAAGTTTCTGTCAGAATTTAGATACTTTTTTCCACTTACATCCCAGATTTGAAAGCCAAATTTCTATTTCTGCTATAGGACTAAAGAATGTGTTGCATATGCTTCTTTCAGACTAGCTGCATCCTGTTAATTCACATCCTGCAACAACAGAATAAAGCAGTAGCATAGATACATTTCTGCACGCCTCTTAGAAGAGCAGCCACTTTTCTCCTCCCACAAACTTCTAACAGAACAGTCAAAAAGAAAATGGTGACTCTTCTGCCCTAAAAATACATGAAATAATGGCTTCTTTGAAACGAAACAACCCTCCTCCCCACCAATTTATAAATCAGCTAACACAGTGTCATTTTCTTTTGCAAGAAGAGTGAGAGGAAGCAAGCAGCCTTTCAGCAACTGCAATCTGACTTAGAGAAATTGAGAGCAGCTGCTGCAACATAAAAGAAATCTAAAAATACTATTTATATTGTTCACGATAACAACAATGCATAAAAATTGTTACCTACCTGTCACATTTTTAGAACTCTTAATAAGTATATCATCACTTCAGCAGTAATTTTCTCTAAAGCTACATAGTATGAAATGCAAAACATAACCCAAATAATATGAAGTTTTTTTCTTTTTCCTAAATATAGCAATACAGATCAATTCAGAACATATAAGTCAAAATAATTAATGACAAAAATGTGCAATTAAATAGGCCAAAATAATTTTTGTTTTATATCTAGTGACTTCATCAAAGCTGTAGGGTGGACATTCACTCTATACTTTCCTAAAGTGTGATTAATCACACCCCTGTCCTATGGGGATTAATATATTCTCTAGTCCCAGAGTATTTGCAAAGAGAAAGTGCAAAAGTTCTTTTCCTCTGATAATAAAAAAAACTGAACTAGCTTAAAATCACAATTCTAAATGCATTTAACTTTAGCGCATTTTATATGTATTAAAAGGCATTTAACCTTGATGCATTTTATGTGTTGACCTTAATGCATTTAACCTGTGTGGGTGACCACACACAGAAACAGGTTGCTCAGAGAGGTTGTGAAGTCTCCCTCACTGGAGATATTCAAGAACCTTCTCGACACAATCCTGTGTAACTCTAGTGCTCTAGTGTGATCCTGCTTAACCAGGGAGGTTGGACCAGAAGTCCCATTATGGTGCTTTCCAACCTCAGCCAGCCTGTGAACCTCAGGTACAGGAAGAGGTATAGACACATTCCCAACTGCTCACATTATGGATAACCACCACGTAAACACATAAAAAAAAAATTATATAAAAAACATATGTATACATATATATACATTTATATAAATAGACACTTATAGGGCAGGCCAAATGTATAGCCAATGGCTGATGCTGTCCTCAGTCAATCACCTTATAAAGAATGTACCTGACATTTTTATTCTGTATTTTCTAATTTCTTCTCTGAAAACTCCAGCTGATTCACTATCTGCATTATACCATTATCTGTGTTTACATACTGTTGCTGACTCCTCTAGATATAGTATTCTACTTTACGTATATCAACAATGTTGACATTTCCGATGTTTTCACATTTATATTTTGAAAATATGTTGACCACAAAAGAAAAATAAAAAAGTAATCATGTTGGGCTTTGCAGCAAAATAGCTCCATCTCTAATATTAAATCTATTCGCTACTATTTAGAAGCCGTGCCATTTATGAGCTGTGATACATAAGATATTGCTCACTCTTTCAGATGCACACTAAACATAATTTTGACATGAATTGATTATTACAGGGGCTTTAACTTTCCCCCAGGTTTCAGGGAAGATGAGTGGAAATGGAAAGAATCTGGACCCTACCTGTGCTGTAATTTTTTTTCAATGCCTTCAAAATTTCTGTAATTTTTACATTTTAGAACTCTAGGAACTTCACTTCCAACAAATTTCAATTAACACTTGTTCCTTGAATTATATGCCTTTGAAGATTTCACCTGGAAGGCCTCCCTGAAATTTCTTCAATAGACTACTTTCTCTTTCACTTACATTTCAATTCAAGAATCATGTCTCTGAAATGTCATTTATTAACCAGGTGTGAATCAGCCATTTTCACTGCATCTGTTTCCTTTGGCCTTTCATTTCCCAATTAATTAGAATAATTTTTATTTTTATGTTATTGCAGTACTGTAGATTTACTAGCTGTTTTATAAATGTGAAGGAAAAAGGTGCTGTTATTATAATGATTAACTCATGAACTGAAAGAGCAGAAGATCATAATGTAAGCATTGCACCTCATTCTGCAATTAGTACTTAGGATCATTGTGAAATCCTTCAGAATTCTTTATATTATTTTTAGGAAATTACCCATGTACCAAGACAGGTGCAGCCATGATGGAGAGTGGTGAAACACACTGCCTGCCCTTCCCTCTTTTGTCCCTTCACAGTTTAAACCACGTGGTCAGGAATTCAGTGCAGGATCTGTTTCAGAGTGGCCTCGTGGCTGTGTCAGCTCCAGTGAATGAGCTGCTCCTATCAGAGCTGGTAGCTCCTGACTCTGCAGATGCTCTGCAGGGGACAAGGCTCAGTGCTGGCCACATGTCCTGCAACCCAGCTCTCCTCACAACAGGGTTCATCTCATGGATGACTTACATGGGTGCTCTGCTCATAGTGTAAAGTGACAGGAGGCAGGAGAGAGCTTACAGAACTCAGAATGTGTTGGAGGACTGAAAATGTAAAACCTGCTATTAGGAAGACTTTAAAGCATATCTTTTCTTTTGGCCTCATGAAAAAACAACATAGAGAGCATTTCAGAAGTAGAGATTGAATTTCTATTTGCCTGCAACGTCTCGTACAATGATGAAGCACTATTTTAAATTCCCAACTACTGAGAAAGCACTAACTGCAACAATTTAACAGAAAAGAAGAACAAGAAAGAAAAAAAAAGAGAGATGGGAAACAATTTTCTTTATTTTGAAGAAGTGACAGTGAAACAAAATTAAATCCAAATTCTTAAAGGAATCTTTTGCTTTTCTGACATGGAAACAGCAAAAATATGTCCATGTAAATTGCTTTTCTAACTTCAAAAAATACATATGGAAGTATCTAGTTCTGTTGTTGGAAAACCTGCTGTCATTGTTTCCATACAGCATAAGAACCTGGAAACTGAGATTCTAAAAATGCAATTATTATTCAAGGAAGGAAACAAATTTTTCAGTGGGTTTTCTTCCTGCTATCATTGAAAGCACACTAAGATAAAACCTTCCTTCATGGAAAAGTTTTATATAGAGCTAGACCTCCTTATATTCTCCTGGTACTTATTCCAGCTTTTTATCTTATTACAATGATTATTATAACATGTGTGCTTTGAAATTCTTTGGATGGCTGAGCTAAATTTCAGTGCTTTTTCACAGCTTTGGTATTGTTGAGCTGTTTAAAACTTAGAGAAGTACTTGATCAGCATTAAAAAAAATTTAGAATACTTCAGTTTTTCATAACTTCCCTTCTGAACTAAAAACTGCCAAATGTGTGCTTTAGGCAATTAAGACAACTCTACGCAGAATGAATGAAAATATTTTCCTGGGTCAGACTGGCCATTTATATCTACTATTGGTTTCTGCAATTAAGGAATTAAGACAACTCCAATTAACCAGGAATTAATGAAAATCTTTTCCTGGGTCATACTGGTCATTTGTATTGATTATTGGTTTCTGATTGCAATGCCTTCCTTCACAGAGTACATTAATCTTAGTTACTGGATGTACTGCATTTGTCTTGGGAACATGGTGTACAGTGTAGTTCAGACTGGCAACTTCTACCTCCTTTGGAAGCCTACATAAATAAGTATCAAACATTCTAATAGAATTTCCACCTTTTGATTAGAACAGTTTTTCCTTGCATTTTCCTTGCATAATTTAATTAGCACACTCTCAAACTCGTGATTTACATATAAAAAGCAGATATTACTTTGAAATAAATCAAATGCTCCATTAAAGAAGTGATCATATGAATAATTAGAAGCAAAAAAAAAATTTTGCACTTAGGCTCAAAACCTACTTTCTAGTAAAGTGGCTTCCAATCAAACAAAATTTAACAAACAGAGAAGAACCACAGAAGTATTTCTCCCTAACTGAAATAGCACTGGAAACTGTGCACAATTTAGGCTCTATTGCCTTGGGCAAGGGGATAGCAGAGCTAATCAGAGATTTTGACTGCCATTAATTCAGAGGGCAAGGGGCAGTGATTTGCTTTATACTTCCATTTTTCTTGCAAAGCATCTGGTCTCCAGCTTCATCGGCCAGACTACCTTTACTGCAGCCAAGCTGGGATATCCCTATTTCCTTCAGTAAGGAAGTGGTTAGACCTGTCTAACCAAAAGGATCTGGAAAGACTACTCAGTTTAATGTGGCTTGGATGCAACACAGTAGCATCCCAGAATGAAAACACGTTTATTGCTTTTAATTGCTTCCATCTCACAGGTAGTAGCGGAAGAAATTATTTACCCACTTGCCAAAAAGTCATGATGGTAAGGCTGGATTTGGAATGGACCACATAGGAACTGTGTCTGGTAAATCTCCTGGAGATGGTAGAGTTATAGGACAAAGGAGACTGCAACCTTCTGGTTATATTCTAGAAACATCCACAACTTCCAATGGTTTTGGTTTTTTTTTTTTTTTTTTCTTCAAATAAGATTAGGAAGAGTTCAAAATTTAGATGGAATATAAAAAGAAATAAGCATAATGTGTAGTGTTCATAACTATGGTCATACTTAGAGCATAAAACCAAGCAGGTCCTACAAAAGATAAACCAACAGTTGCACCAAATGCAGGTCTTCTTTCAAAGGCTGGGAGATTGTGTGTAGAGGGGTACAAGGAAATTTTTGGACTCCTTTCACCATTTCAGGCTCACAGAGCTGTGTTAACTTCTGCTCATCTATATCCAGCAAACTAAAGAGCAGTTCAGTTGCATGTAGAGCTGATTTGTAACACTGAAAGCTTTAACATTACCTAAAAAAGAGCTGCTTCACTGAATGCTACTAGAGATGATTGGGATTACACAAAATAAATAGGATTGATCAAGCAGTAAAAACAGTAGAGACACATAAGGTAATGTGTGATTTTGGATGAAAATTATAAATTCTGGGGCATGCCCTCAATATTGAGAAGAGACATGGATAGAAAAAAGTTGATTAATAAGGGAGAGTAAAGAAAATACATAATTTTCCTTTCTTACAAATTCCTGAACTCTTAAAAAAGCCAAAACCTCTTCTCCCTATAACCCATCCTTTCCAAAATTATTCCCACATGTCCTCTAATGAATTCTGCCTTCAGAAATACTTTCTTGATGTGAAAGTGTATGGGCAGGGATTTAAGACCTGCTCACACCAGGGAAGGACAGAAAAGCAGAATAACAGCAAAGGAGGAAAAATGAAAAACAGGTTTAATACCGTGGTGAACTTACTAAGAGTGTTTGACAGAAATGTGGGGGGATCTTGTAGGGAAATTGCTGTTCATGGGCTGTGAAACTCATTCTACAAAAAGGATTTGAATGAGCCTCACTTCTAGCTCCTCTTCTTCAGCTAGTGAGTGCACTGTCCGCCTGAAAACACAGAACATTAAATCAGGCTAAGAATTAATAAGAAAGAAAATTAAATAAAAGAAGAAGGCAGGTTAAAAGTTTGCCATCAGCACATACACAGCTGTTTTTAAAAGTTTAATTAATAAAAATTCTATAATTGTGATTTGATTTTGCTATATGCTAAATCAAAATGAAGCAGCTAATTAGTAAACTAAATCTCATCTGGTCTGTATGGCAAGAGTTTCTATTGAAGTGAACTTCAAAGCATTTCTTTAAAAATATGAGCATCAAACATTTTTTTGAACAACAAAGGAATATCCTTTGATAGAAAAAATGCTGTTGTGCTATATTTGTAACATGTAATTCTTATTTGATAATTCTCAATGGAATTCTAAGGTATCTCATAATACTTTAGAAAAGTAGAAGTATACTCTAATTAAATGATAAAGCAAACTAATAACACATCTGACAATATTGGTGTAAGTTCCGCAAATTTAAATGTTTTCTTATTTGAAAATCATTCAGTTTATTTTATATTTTTCCAAAGAAGACCTACAGCACTTTTAAAAATTGTCACATTAACATATATAATTTATAGTCATTCCAGAAAAATAAAGAAATTCCAGATTTTTTAAGGTGATAAATTGATATAACTTTTGACTATGTCAAGTATGAAGAAATTTGTCCTTTTTGAAAACCATCTCTTTAATTATGGAACTGAAATACATCCAAAACTGAATGTTTCTCCTTATGACCATGATGACAGTTTAGACCTACAGGAAGAGTAAAGCTTACTGAAAATGCTTTACTACAATATGTTATTCAGTATTTCCACTGTGAATTCAACTGGAATCTTAACATTTAAATGACCAAGGTATTGAGTTATCCTCAATGACTGTCTTAAAAATACACAAACCACCTCTTGTTGATGTCTTTTTCTTTTGATTATGAAGTGCCTTAGGAGATCAACTCCTATCAGTATATTTAATTGCCAGACTCACAAGACTGCCAAATAGATATCATTCCTTCTATGTCTGTACAGCCATACCTATGCATAGCTATCTATTCTTGCCCTCATTCTCACCCCTAAGGCTTTTAAGTATTTTTAAAATTAATTTCTAGCTAATATTGCTATCCCACCAGTGCAAAGAATAAAATCATTAAAATTAAAATGGTATCCATCACTGCCATACATCCCCTTCTAAGCTGCAGTTTTATTCCATTGTTCACCCTTTACACACTATTATCTCACTACTCTTTTAAACACCCAGCAGGATTAACCTTACTGGTTGTATATGTAATGATTAATGCTGAACTGACAGTGTGCACAGGTTAAACTCTACACTAATTTACAATGTGGGGGGGAGCTTTATGTCAAAAAGGAACTTTGCCAGCATTACTACATGCAGTTTTCCAAGTGATCTGCAAAAGTAACTACACCAGTTTACCATCCTGCCATTTCAATGATGTCGCAAGTTCATAATGCTTTTTGTTGAACACACTTGCATAATCACAATTAATAAAAATAAATAAGTTTGTGGCATACAACATGAGTTATACATACACTTACCTGTCTCAATATAAACTCCTTAGTGGTTTAGGAAAACACAGCACACTCACATGCTGAAGAGTTTTCTTAGAGGTCAAGAGTTTCAAAGCAGTCAAGTGGATTTAGACATGTAAGTTCCACTTAAGTAACAAAATAATGAAAAAATAATTCTTGGAATTGCTGAAGCATAGTACATCATTAATTCTGAGAACCAGGCCATATTCTAGAAATGTGTTCAATGTTAGAAATAGGCAGTAAATTTAAGGAACTCCCTTTTTTCATTATATTTTTAGCTGGAAAAAATAAACAGCTAGTTTCTCCCACACATCCCTTAATCTTCATGTTTTTAAGGAGGAATACTTAGCAAGTGCATGACTCTTTCACATCATGGGTTTTTTTATTGTTTTGGTATTTTGTTTTTTCTCTTTTTGTTTTTCTTCCAAGACTGTTTGATATGTAGCTTTGTTTCAGTCTGCCATTTTTAATGACTACAAACCCATTGTTCTATATTTAATTGTTCTACATCTAAAATATTAGAAATTAAATTCTTCTGCAGAGCGGTAAAACTCTTGCCGAGTTTGATAGTGCAAGGGTTCTATTTCTTCTTTTCTGTGCTTGCCTTAAACAGAAAGGGGAAAAAAACCTGTGCTAGTCTCATCTCATGCCCTTGCCTCTTTACCTCTTCTCTGAGGAACAGGTAGAAGATCAAGCATTAGTGTTTGACTCAACTTAGCTCTGCTGTACACTGAGAATCCCCCATCAATTTCCTCTCAGAAACCCAGCAAAAGAGCAGTGAATCATCCTCTTTTGCAGCTCAATGAACAAAAACCTTCCTCAGAATACTCAGCTGGAAGACTGACAAACCAAAGTTGGTATTTCTGTATCATACACATACATTTGCCCAAGTATTATTGCAGACAGATCTTTCCTGTATGTTTGGTTTTAGTTTACACAATGGCAGTCTCAGCTATAACAAACTTCACTCAATTTGCTATATCCCCCAGGAATTTACTCCTATCACTTCTTGAAGGGTGCTATTCCCTGGCACCTCTAAGTCTCCTGACATAAATTGAAAGATGCCAATGCTGTAACTCAGCTATACCTTCATCCACATCCTGTGCATCCACATCCTTTGCAATCTTCATGTGAAGCACGTTCAGTAGTATCCTTGAAAAAAAGACATTGCTACCTCTTCCCATGGAAACCCTTCTGGACTGGTAGCAGCACAGGAGCCACTGGTTCCACAGAGCATACAAAAGGCATGAATTCAGCAGAAAAGCAAGACCTCCACCAGAAGAAATGATTCAGATTATCCTCCAGAGACAGAACATGAGATTGCTCACCCATAACAAACTTGCTCATGGAGCTCTTCCAGTTTTTTTGCATTGTTTCTGTCCTGTTTCAGTGACTGATATGCATAAAGTTGTACAAATTTGTATGCATGCGAGTGGAGAAGCATGTTTATAAGTTCTGATTAAGTGGCAGCAACTAAAAGGATGGAGAGTAGCTCTAAATAGTGGAGGTTATCAGCCTTGGCTAAGGACAGACATTACAGACCAAAGGTTGCTGAATCCTGGCTAAAGAAGAAAGAAGTAAGAATTTAGGGGTCTGTGAACAGATCTATTGGTAGTGGCTTCTGTGCTGTGAAGTGTTAGGAAATTTTACTTTGGGCAGAGGATGAAATGGACCTACTAAGTGTAAAAACAGTAAGACCTCTCTTGCAAACAACCATGAATACTCAGTGGCAGGCAGTTTCTCAGTAAAAGACAAATGGCTTAAAGGATATTGAAGAAAACTGAAATATTAAGGATGATAGTTCTGAGCAAAAAAATAACAGACTGGATAGCAAAGGTTTATGTAGCTAAAGAGAGGATGAAGGAGGGAATTGGATGTACAGTCTGCTTTCACTAATTAGTGTTTCAGTTCCTCCTCTCAGTTATGTAGGATCAGGGAGTGAAGGCCAGAAATAAAGAAGTACAGCACATGTACTGCCAACTCCACTATTTTAGCAGTGTCTGTAGTAAAACACCTGAAATCAAGCTCACAAGTGCATATATCTGCTTTCCTCAGATCTTCTGAAAAGTTTATGACTGAGAAAAGGAAATTATTTATATACACTCTTGGTAATGGGCAATTAATGAAATGTCACTACATATAATATATGCACCAGGTGGCATTACGGCAAAATGATATATGACACTTAAAGTATGATGTTTCAGGCTACTATTCAAAGGATAAGATGAAGATTCAGTGAAAATGACTGATAATGGAAATTAATTATGGAAGTTCCTGAAACACTGCAATTTAAATATGTTGTGGGTCTAGGCCTATAAAAATGGAAAACAGTCTGTCACAACTGTTAAGACTGTGTGATTATTAAGAGATGTCTCTGCCTGAATTAAGGTGCAAACAAGACCATATGTCAAAGTCAATAGTACTAATCTTATTTAAAATACAATTTGAGGTAGAGAGATAGAAAGAAATAGAGGAGAAAGGAGGGTGGGGAGAGGAGAAAAAGAGAGAGAGACATATCAAGAAGACAGTCACCACTCATGGATCCAGCAGCACCTCACTGATCCTTTCACCCCAGCTTCTTGGTGGCAGGGGGTCCTGAGGTAATTCAAAATTTTTCCCTATTTATCCATTTTACTCACTGGGAATCAGTCTGCATTCTCAGTGTTTCTCATCTTCTGGGTTGGTGAGTTTCTGGGGCAGGTGGGCCATGAGTTGACTATGGTGATCTCTCCCTTCTGGAATTACTCTCTACCCAGTCAGAGCTGATTTCAGCACAGTTGCTGAGTTGGCTTTCCTTGTGGCTGCATTCTTTATGTCCATTATCAGAGATGCATTCTTCTCCCTCAGATTTGTTTACATACCCCAAGGTCTGAGATTGCACTTGAACAGTAGTACCACCTTTCTCTTATCTCAATCAGCTTGAAGATCTGAATCTACTGTATTGCACTGCAGCCTTCAGCTTGTTAAAATGCATAGGGCAGGTAAAGATGTGGGTTTTCAGGTATTACTTTAAAAATTCACAAAGGATGACATGATTGTGCAAATACTCTCTGTAAAACAGCTGCATTTATGTGAATCAAATCACTCATAAGAAAATATGATTCTGAAAACTCTAGGTACCTACTAATTATTTCAATAGGATTTAATAAATGCAAAATACTTGTGAAAATCCAGTACGCATGTTTACTGAAGCAGGATTTTTCTTTACATCTTCACATCAGAAATATATTATTAAGGCCTAGTGAAGACAAAGGAGGTAGACTTTGGCTTTAGTGATTCACATGAAAAACACTGGCAGATCTAAAACAGGAAGGCAAACACCTGCAGTACAATGCAGTCTGTAGAGTGATGGGCACCACTGTATTCAGACCCTCCACTGCCCTCTGGCAGCGCTTGTTGCTTTCCACTGGCTCTGTGTCACTATGGTCCTACCATTGGCATCTGCCTGGGGCTTAAGGACACATGAGATAAGTCTGGACCACACTGATTCTCAAGAGTCACCTAAGAGACCTCAAGAGTAACAAAAAGATATTACAAAGTGATTTGCTTTAAAAGGTTTCAAAAATCTAAAAATTACTCTAAAAAGAACAAAATAATAACCTGCAGAGTTGCAGTACAGGGTATTCTTTGCAGTTCTAGTGAGAAGAGATCTTTGTGAAATATTAGAAATATGGAAAATACTGAGGGGTAAAACAACCTGCATGAAGCACACAAATGAAAACCCTGCTAGTTTTGTTCTAAGACTCTGCAGTCTTCCACTTTGCTCAAATTTGTTGTCCAAGTTACAGCTCCAAAAGAAGTCATGCTGCTCCTGCTGTTGCTCCTAACACTTTGATTGCTCTAATTGTGCTAAGCACCGAAAAGCCACTTGACAATTTAAATACCTGTTTTCAACTTGATAGGATTTGAAACACTGGACATATTTAACCCCAGAAGTAAGAAAAAATTTCTAAAGGAAATTCAGCTGAACTTTGATTTCAGTGGCATTACTGAATAGCTCCTATAATCCACTGATGTTCATGTGTCCCAAAATTTCTAAATACCAATTATGAGTACAATCTGTACTGAAGTCCACTGCTAAAAATAATGCTAGAAAAATTGCATATTTTGCCTGTTTAGGTCAAAGCAAAAAGACTGAATTAAGAAAAAAAAAACCCAAAACAACAAGGAAAACACTTAACTGAAGCAAAAACATTCTGCATATTTTTATTGTAGATGATTTTTGCTTTATTAATTTGACCATGATGTTGTAAGAGCTGAATGTCACTGCCTAATGAGTGAACCTGGATGGATTGACCCTGCCGGGATATCAGGTTCCTACTGGCCCACTCTGTCATTCCCCTCCTCAGCTGGAAAGAGTGGGGGGAGAAAAAGCTCGTCAAGACAAAGGCAACTTAATAAAGTACAAACAAAGGCTGCATGTGAAGCAAAAGGAAAACAAAGGATTTATTCTCTACTTCGTATCAGCAGGTAAAGTCCAGACACTTCCTGGCAAGCAGGGCTTCAGCATGCATAGTGTTTTCTCTAGAAGGCACATTTTGTAATAGCAAGCATGTGTGTGTCCTCTCCTTTCTCTTAAAGGCATTCCTTTATAACTGAACAGACTTGCTATGGCATAGAACATCCCTTTGGTCCTCTGAGCTCAGATGTCCTGGATGTGTACCCTCTCCAGATCTTGCCCAGCCCCAACCTACTGGCAAGGGGAAAATATTGGAGAGAGCCTTTATGCTGTGCAAGCACTGCTCAGCAGCAGCCAAAACATCTTTTTTAACAAAGCACAGCACTATGAGAGCTTCTGTGGCGAAAACTACCTCCATCTAAGCCAGACACAACATGTCTGTACAGACCTGTACTAAAGAAGATCAAGATTTATAAAAATTCCTTATGTAAAATTTATTTCTTCTGGAGCAGGTTTTCTGTGGGCCTATTGGAAAATCAGGGGCTACACAAAAGTTTCTACTTTAAGCTTGTCAAAAACCAAGAAGTTCAGAGACTTTGACTAACTGTGTCAGCCAATCCTTGTGGCAGGATGGCCAAGCCCAGGAAGTGGTGGTGAATGGAGTTACATCCAGCTGGCAGCTGGTCACCACTGGGGTTCCCCAGGGCTCAGTGATGGGGCCAGTCCTGTGTAAATATCTTTATCAATTGACTAGACAAGGGGATTGAGCAAACCCACAGTCAGCTCACAGAGCACACCAAGTATAGAAGTGTAGATCTGCTGGAGGTCAGGGAGCCTCTGCAGAGGGATCTGATCAATGGTCCAAGGGCAATGGCATGAGGTTCAACAAGGCCAAGTGCTGGGTCCTGCACTTGGGTCACAACAGCCCCATGTAGCACTGCAGGGCTGGGGGCAAGTGGCTGGAAAACTGCAAGGCAGAAAAGGACCTGGGGTGCTGGTCCAGAGCTGTTGAACATGAGCTGGCAGTGAGCCTAGGTGGCCAAGAAGGGCAATAGTATCCTGGCCTGTATCAGCAATAGCGTGGCCAGGGGGACCAGAACAGTGATTGCTCCCCTGCACTCAGCACTGGTGAGGCTGAACCTCAAGTGCTGTGCTCAGCTTTGGGCCCCTCACTACAAAAAAGACACTGAAGTGTGGAAGTGTGTCCAGAGAAGGGCAAGAGAACTGGGGAATGGTTTTATGAGGAATGGCTGAGGGAGCTGGGGTTGTTCAGTCTACCTGAAATAAGGCGGTAGTGAGGTGGGGACCAAAGCGATAAGTCTTCTCCAAAGTGACAAGTGACAAGATGAGAGGAAATGGCCTCAACTGTCACCAGGGGAGGTTTAGATTGGATATTAAGAAACATTTCTTCACAGAAAGGGCTCTTGGGCATCGGAACAGGCTGCCCAGGGAAGTGTTCAAAAAACCTGAGGGAACGAGGGAAATGGTTTAGAGGTGAACATGGCAGTGTTGGGTTAATGGTTGGACCTCTATGATCTTAGAGGTCTTTTTCAACCCTAACAATTCCATTATTATATGATATAATTCTGACATACAAAGTTTTTTTGAAAACCTACTGCCTGAGATAAATTCAAAATACTTAATCTTAAATCTCCCTAGAAGGTGCCAAGGGCCTGATGTGACCAAGTTTTCTGCTGCAGCAGGCTCTCCTCTAATAAGAACTATTGCTAAGGAAAACCACAAACCACTACTTTTTTATAAGCCTAATCATAGTTAAACACCTGTCTATTTTGTCTTTCTGATGTGATTCTAATCTTTTAAGTCTGCAGGAAAATTCCATGTTCAAACTGAGTAAGTCATGCTTTATTTTTTTCAAATGCAAATCAGTGAGAACAATTACACGTTTTCTTTCTTTTATTGTTTACTTTCAGAGGTATATTGCTACAAATTGTGGATAGTAATTTACTTGTTGCAATGAACAAGAACAGACAGTTCAGCAAGCAAATGGAAACCTATGGAGAAGCAACTATGAACTGTGTTTAACTCGTTGAGGTATGTGATTTGGTGTAATACTTACAAAGAAAAATACAGGCAGGCAAGAAAGAGAGCAAGGAGAGAGATTGGGAGTTAGGTTGTAAACCTTGCAAACTGGCAATAGGCATGCAGTTCTGTATCCCCTTTTTAAAGAAATTTCTTTTTGATTCATGTATGCAATAGCAGAGAAATAAAAGCATAGACAAAATTACAACAGGGATCTAATAACTATTAAGTTAATTAATATTTGTTAATGTCAGAATGTTCCCTACAGGAAAATTTAGAAGTTGTCTTAAAAATGACAGCCCTGCCACCAAATACATAAATGTCTTTTTATAAAACTCCTTACTGATATTCAAAATCTATTTCACTTTCTGATGTTTTCTCAGCTTTGGGAGTTCTATACTTATACACAGGCACAAACAAAAAACAACCACATCCCATGGCTGGCCTTTATAGTCCTCAGACATTCCTGCCTGACCTCCTCATGTTAGTGATTGCATGTTACAACAGCCTGTGTTCCTGACTGTCAAGTTTTGTTGTTTCAATTCTTTGTTTTATTGAAACTGAGCATCCATCTCAAAATTGCAACCAATAATCTTTGCACTGTTTTGTGTTATTTCTGAATAATTTCAGGAAAACAATTTCATTAATCTGCAACTGTAATCAATTAAAATGCTGCATTGTTACTTTATGTAACTTCTTCCTACAAACAAGTTTTGGAGAACAAAATGATAAATGGGTTTGAAAAAAAAGGCTAGACAAGTAGATAGGTGATAAATCCATCAACAGATACTAAATATAATGGCCTTAATTTAACATCCACTTCAGAAAGTCCCTAAATGACTTACTGCTGGAGTGCAAGACAGGGAATGAGGGCATAATCAGGTATCCAGAAGTTCAGACAAGGATGAACTATATATGACTATTTCTGGGACTGCACAACTTTAAGACATGGCAAATGCACTGTTTATCTGCTAGTTCTATGAGCACTGCAGGGTTTCCGGTAATCTATGACATTCCTGGATATCCATACCAAAAAAGGAATCAAAAGAAAAGCAATGTGTTAAAGTTTTTTTTGGGGGGGGAGGATAGCACCCCAAATGGGCTTTAATCTTATTAAATATGAATTATTGACCAAAATACAGTGAAAAGAAAGCAAAATCTTAAAATCTGGGTCAACTCAAGCATCTTACTAATCTCACCATGCATTATTGTTTCAGTTCTATCAAACCAAACTAAAATGAATATAGACTTCCTAAAAAAATCATGCATTTAGAGGCTTAGCAATATATTGAAGGCATTCTTTAGTTATTAAGACTCTAGTGAGAGATATGTTAACTATTTCCAAAGGGCTTGGGTGAGGTTTTTTTGCTCAGTAACATGATGCATAAATTTGAATCTACAAAAGAGTTAATCAGATTGGGAAATATATAGCCTGCCTTTAGGACACATTCAATTAATATGCATTCTTCTGACCTTTCTTATCTAAGTATATTGTCACTCAATATCCCGTGAAGGATGGAGTTCTTAGTAAAAGATAGTCAAGACTCTCTAATGCCCTGTATAATTTTAATTAAAATTTGCAGTAAGTTTAGTTTTATTAATTCTTCTCTGGGCTTTGCAAACATTACTGCTTCGAAAATGAAAGGGAATATTAGTAAAAGTTCTGTTTTAGCAGTTTCAGGAGTCTGGGCCTGTCCTTTGGTGAAACTCTACTTATTTAGTGTATTGAGTTATTTGGAATTTAGTTCCTCAACATACTATATTGTGCATTGGGAGAGGAAATATTCTAATGGCTAAGGGAATGGGGAGAGACTCTGGAGATCTGGGTTCGATTTATTGTCTAAGCCCAAATTTCCTGTAGACCTTGAGAAAACTACTTAATAGGTTTCCTGCTCTTCACATTCCTTATCGTGGAAAAATATATTTCTGTGAGATTTGGCTACTGTGGTATTTAAACATACTAAGTAACTCCTTGAGAGACACTTCAACAAAATAGGACTGTTTTGAGTTGGGAAATAGATATATCCAGCTCTCTAAAGCAGGGAGTGAAGGAGAAAAGAATAACTTGACTTTTGTGTGGTGTGTTTACAAAAAAAAGTCCCTAATACATGCTTTGGAAGACACTTAGAATCATAGAATATACTGAGTTGGAAGGGGCCCATAAGGATCATCAAGTCAAATTACTTCCAGCTACAACCACTTCCCAAGAACCAGGTAGATTTGCTGGGTTTTACTAGTCTGGTCTTGTATAATGATGCTTACTCCCACAGACCAGGGCAGGGTTCTGCCCTGTCAGGCCTTGCTAGCTGAGGTAGAACATTGTGATGGTGAGTGGAGCACCTCAGGTGCTGTGTCTGAGCAAACAATAATTCAGAGAGAGACACCCTCCAGGCTCTGTGCAGAGCCTCTGTAGCTCCTTGTGTCACACAAACGTGTGGTGGTCACACCAAACTGCTCAATTAAGTAAAACAAATGGGAAGGTTAACCATGTCTTCTGCGGCAGCTGATCTACAAAGAGGTTTTACAAAGGAGGTCCAGAATCCCACCTGGTGAGTAGTGTATGAGCAGTATGTCTATCCTGCTGGGTATGTGAGTGACACTGGGCTTGCCAAGATACCGCTCCTGTCTCTCCCAGAGCCCACCTGCCTGTCCTCAGGGCACACTGCACACGGGCAGAGCACAGCTAACAGGCACGGGCAGATATGGGATCTGCAGGGGACTTTTGCACACAGCAGCACAGTAGCTAACAGAAAATCAGACAAGAGGGCAAGAAAAATGGGCACTATTATGGTGCTTTTGAAGAACTTTAACTCAGTCACCTAAGTTTTTCTTAATTTTACAGAAGTGGCTAGAAGTGGCAACATGAAAAATTAGTATGGTTTCTGATTATGACACATCCTAATGCAGGCTGTGGAAGCTTTTATTTTGGTATAATGGTTTTATATTTATTGTATTTTTCTTTTGAGTGTTCCCAAAGGTGCTTTGTGGTCTTTTGTTACTTGTTCTCACTGTTCCCTATGACTGGCATTGATTTAAAATATTGATTTTTTTTTCTTACTGAAAAATAATCTTTGTGTTTTCCATTTCAACAGGAACCATTTAGCACGAATTCATGCTGAGGCTCCACATTGCCACATTATTTTGCTGTTGTTGATATTACTTTAACATATTGTAGTGTGTTAGAACTTCCTGCCTACCACAAGTTACTCCTACAAGCTCAGTAGGAAACTCTCAGTTCACAAATAAAGAGAAACTGAGGACTAGTTTTTAGAAAAAAAGCCTTGAAAAATTCTTTTTACCCTTTAAATTCTGTTTACCCTTTAAAGGCACATTGTGTCTCTTATTTTTCTTTTCCTATTAATTTTAGAGGTTGCTAATAATTTTGTCACTACTTTTTTCTTTTTTGTCATTCTGTCTGCAAAGACTTGTAAAGTACACATACTCATTTAAAGCTGACCTGGAAAGATGCATCTCATATCTTCTATGAAACTGTGGTTGGTATTACTAACACCAAATAATGACATCTTCAGCTTTCTCAATATATATGTTCGTAATGAACAGAAAAATTATGAACAGTTTCCCACTGTGGCTCCTGAGGGAAACAATGAGCCAGACAGCAATTCCCTGTTCATGTTAATATTAAAATAAAAATGAAATGCACAGCTGAAGATAGAATGATATTTAGAAAAAGCTTGAGGACACTGCGTCTGATGTGTCAGCATGAATGGAAGTGGTCACTTACAAACTCAATGTGCACTCCTACTCTGACAGTAAAATCTTCAACAGATAAAAGATACTATATTTACTTTTAATTATATGTTCTTCACCTGGGAAAGAAATAGAAGCTCACAAAGCTATGATCTGAGCAAGCGACATTGTTATTACTACAGACCTTTTGAACGTATGATTAGTGTTGGAAATTTAAGCACACCTTTTTGCATAAAAAAAGTCAGTCCTTCATGCTACATATTATCTCACTTTGTTAAAGAATTCTCTAAAATTACAGAACTCTAGAGAAACTTGAAGGAGACTAAAAGATTAAAAGCAATATCCAAAGGCATAAAAAAAGCCATAGAGGGTGGAGGACATGACCAGAGAAGAAGGAATTGAGTGTTTTAGCAGTTTCATGATGGATATATTGAATATGAGAGACATGAAACTAAGCAGTACCTAGGGATTTTCACAGCAGGAATAACAGAAGAGAATACAAAAGTGGGTTTAATCTTCTTTTCTTTCATGGGGAGTAATTATTGGTGAACAAGAAAAGTTGGAAGCCTATTTATATACTAATTTGATCTTTAGTGTAACTTAGGAATCAACAGCAGAAGGTATTTGTCATATTCAATTCTTATTACAGTGGTGTTCATTAAATTGTATGCATGTATTTCTTCCAATTAACTGGGATCCTCTTACAGTGGAAGAAAAATCTTCTCTTTCAGTTTGCCAAAAATAAGTTTTGATTTGAATGAGTTTATTATTTGAGTACATGAGTTTATTTAGAAGAAGATTAACTGATTCTAAATCCTAAATTTCTGAGGCTGCAAATAATAAAAAAAAAAATCTATATTTTATGCTCTGTTCTCATTTAGAAAGCCTAGAAATTGCATTAGTTGACAGAAGCTTGGACACTTCAGTGATGCACTTAGCACTGGAACAGTACTGAAAACCAACCACATTAGTTTTACTGATGAGACTCGGGAGCAGAGTATGGCAAGTGTAATGTAACAGCAAACTGGTAGTTTTGGTGAGGTAAAAACAGAAAATGAGGAGGAATGGAAGGCTCTGCAGAGAAAGTAAACATGTAGGCAACAGAAGAATATACACATTATAGTCCAGCCCCATCTCATCTTGTTATCCTCAGTTGTATATGGGGATATAATAAATAGTGGGCATTATGGAAAAAAACAAAGAATCTTCCATTGTGCTCTACTTGTACATAGAGTATGGGAAGAAATGTGAAAGTGTGGTGAATAGTGTAAAGGGGTGGATACCCCAATATCAGACTAACTCTCAGAAACTGGCTGGGGATTCACAAATGAGCTGCTGTTAAATGTGTGCTCAGTTTTAGCTTTATGTTCCTTCAGATGGGGAAGGTAAAGCTGTTACCATCCTCTGCTGTTTGCTTGCCTCATTTTTTCAGAGGCCTTAACTGTAGAAGCAGCTGCAACTGAAGGGACAGTGTGGGGACTGACTGACAAGGACTTTGCTTATACCAGCAAAGCAAAGCCAGTTTATTACACAGTTTACCAGTATTTATATGTCAATACGCTCGCACTCAAAATTTTCTACTCTGACCCCTTTGTCCTGGTCTCCTTAAGAAACACAACCTTCTGATTATTGTTCTTATGCCAGTAAAATCCTTTGTTATCTCTT
Organism: Zonotrichia albicollis; assembly: GCF_047830755.1. NCBI lineage: Eukaryota > Metazoa > Chordata > Aves > Passeriformes > Passerellidae > Zonotrichia > Zonotrichia albicollis. Next base: position 91,398,730 of record NC_133820.1, read on the forward strand.
TCACTAGTAAGGTCTTTGTTACATCTTCTTTTGTTAAAGTGGTCAGTGTTAGAGGGTCAGAATGATCAGAGATGATGTTTTCACTTCTGTTCTTGCCTTGAGTTTGTCTCTCCTTTGGCTTTCACTGTACCAGGGCCAAAAGGTCTGTGGAACTACCCAGTTCAGCTTCTGCAGTTGTCTGATCTCTGACAGGACAGCAAGTTTAGTCCTGGGACACCTCAGTTGCCTCTCTTGTCTGATAATATAAACTGGCATCCACTTCAGTTTATGTTAATGAAAGAAGTTATGAATTCAGATGGCTGAAATGATTGCAGTTTATTCAGCTCAACGAAGGAGGGGACAAGACAAATACAATGTAAATGTAAGTGGTAAGAAGCACTGTCCTTTTCTGTTATGAATTAAAAAGATAATCTCATAACACTAGAGTACCAAACACATTTTGCCCATATACTTTCTTTTTTTTTTTTTTTTTGCATACTGTAATTCACCATTTTTTATTGAAAGAGACCAGAAGAATAGTAAGTTTCTCAAATACCTGGAGCCCCTCTGTTGAACTTGAGTTGGTTTGTCAGTATTCATATTGTAGTGGGGCCCAAAACCAGACACAGAATCTGGATTCAGGCTTACCGGTGCTGAGCAACAGGAGATAATTCCTTGCACACAATGACCCAGTATCCTGTCGACCTCCTCTGTTGCGAAGGAAGGATGGTGGTTCCTTTTCAGCATGCTGCCTACTGAGAGTCCCAAGGCCTTTTCTGCAGAGCCCAGCCTCAGATGCTTATGTCGCCACAGCTCGTTCATCCTGAAGTGCAGCCTGTCCTTAGTGAATTTAAGGTAATGTCCCTGCAGGTCCTTTCCCAGGCCTGCTTACTTGCCCCTGAATAGCAGCTCTGCCCTTACCAGTTTCTTCCCCAGTCTTGCAGTATGGACAAATATGCTGCATGTGCCCTCGCTGACATTAATCTACCATTTAAAGATGTAAATTTGTGAAGGACTCTTAAATTTTAAATAGATTTGAGGTTTGTCATTTGATACATGTGAAGTAAAGAGCAACCAGAGGTCAGGCAATGTTTTTCTATCCCAACTGAAGTAGGTTCATTCTAACAGAGAGTGGGATTTTGCATTACTCCAAGGTGGGAGGAGAGAGAATGAGACTATCAGAACCTGCCCTTCAGTACTTCAGATTCTCTGTCACAAAAAAAATGTCAACGTGAAACATTTGGGATAGGGATAGGCTGCTGTATGGGGAAGAGTCTGAACATGGTCCTGCACTTGCATGAGCACCAGAAAAAAAAAAAAAAGTTCTACATTATCTTTCCCATAAAATGATTACCTAATATTCACAGATGCCATCTCTAGAAAGGTACTAGTATGTTCTCATAAAATCAATGAATTACAGAATAGTTAGGGTTAGAAGGAGATCATCCAGTCCAATACCCTGCCAAGTCAGGGTCACCTAGAACAGTGACACAGGAATGTGTCCCTTGGGTTCTGAATGTCACCAGAGATGGAGTCTCCATGACCTCCCTGGCAGCCTGTAAAAAATGTGTTTTGCAAGATACCTGTCTTTTGTCTGTGACTTTTGTTCTCAGTCAGGAATGCTACATAACTTATATTAGTGGTCCTGTGGACTTAAATTTTGAATTGATTTTAATGCCTTTTAATAGAAAAGAAGATGAGTCTGTTGGGGATTCAACGTAGACTTCAAACAATTAAAAATTTACTTTCAGAATCATATGTAGGGCAGAACTCTGGGGCCATATCCCGCAGCAGTCCAATGTAGCCATTAAGACTCTGCAACATCAACATGTTTAAGAAAGGCTTAAGGTTTTATTAAACAAAATAAACCCCCACCATTCTCTGCTGAATTCAGTGTTATGCTTCTTCACCTTCATTTTTCCATGTTCTGTACAGTTGCCTACTGAGACAATATTGCATTTTTTTGTAGCTTGTCAGGATATATACCCTGAAACAATTGAGGAATTAAAGGACACAGGGTTTAGCTGAGTTCTTTCACTCCCAAACTTAATAATAATATGTAATTTCTGCCAGAGTTAGGTTTCAAAGCTAATATCCTGCCAAAATAAGTGTCAGCTTACAACTCTCATGGCTATCTCTTTTGTTTTGCAGATACTCTTTGCATATGTTGCCTGGAAGAACGTAAGAAGTAGTCTCAAATTTGCTTATAATACAGGATATTTGGCCACCAAAAATCAAGTACATCAAGATTTGTCAGCCAGCCTTTTGGTTTTTTTTTACCAGAAATTTTTTGGGGTTTTTTCCCAAATAAAATCAGGGTCAGTCCCTAAGATCCAAACACATGGAAGTATCTACTTGTAGGAACTCCTAACAAAGAGAAACAGAGCAATGCTCATGGCATAGCTGATCACCTTAAACACACAAGTTAAGATCAGATGTGGCATTTGCAATTCTCATTTACAATTTCTCTTAGAAATTCTTTGTTCTTAATTTTTTTGTTAAGCAAGAAATGCTTGTTTTCTAATCAGCAATCTCCCCAATGCTTTTAAGTGTAAAGCTTAAAGGCAAGCAGTTACTCATCCTAGGTAATGTAGTGGAGGAGAGAAAGGTGATGGTAGTCAGCCACAGCCTCTACATATGGCTATAAGGCTTAATAGGTAGAAGGCTCCCTACATAATGTCCTTTGTCATCCCACTGGGGATATATTTACACTGTGAGTTCGTCTGGTCCTGTTTTATTTCCAAATCATAATTCCTCAGTGTGCCAAAACACCTCCCCAACTCTCAGCATCTTCTGGTGGGGAACCCACAAGAATGGAAGAAGACAGGTTGAAAGAACATATTAGGTACAGTCCACATCTATTCTGCCCATCTTGAGGTGAAGTGTGGAACAGTTTTATTCCATGCACCAAAGCCAATCCTCCAATACTGCCTCCAACAGCCCTATGTCCTCCTCATGAATCATACAAACCAGGCTCAGTTCTCCATGCTACCAAAATCACTCAAGCAGGGACACTGAGAGCCAGTTTCCCAGGACAGCTACTAAAATTTACAAAGACAGAAACTCCACCACTTCCCTGGGCAGCCTTGCCAGCACTCAGTCACCATCAGAATAAAAACCTGCTTCTTGTTGTTCAGAGAGTTCCTCCCATTGTTTAATGCTGTGCCTGCTGCTTCTGGTCCTGACTGTGAAAGAGGATGTTAATGCTTTTGCAGGGCACCAAGGCAACAGAAGTTAGTTTATATCTTACTTTCCAGTGTCTAACTAAACAGGTAGCACAGGACACTCCCTGCAAAATCTCTGGTTCATGTCAGGGAAAATATGAGTATGAACTGCAGGAACTGCAGAGATGTCCCCAGTGCAACTCGTGATTGCGGTGCTTGGCACTAGACAGGTCTTTAATCTCAAATATGTGAAATACTTCCTCCAGTTACCTTGACAAGTATTTTTCTATCAGAATTTAGCCTGCAAACCCACAAATCCCAGAAGCACAAGTCTTTAAAATCAGGCAGGAGATAGGGATTGCTGTTTCTATTTAAAACTTTTCAGAGCTGTTTAAATTGTTGCTACATCTATTTAGTTTCTCTCCACAATATTATCAGCTGTTATTGCTACACCACAACCAACACACACCACCTCTGAACCCCATTAGGTTCCTGCAGGTAGCTGGAACCTATCCATGGCCATGGAGAAACGCATCTCCACACCACCTACAACCTCTATATTCCACACCTCTGCACCTCATCATTGTCCTACAAACAGTTAGAATGTATACATGTATGGGACATGCAGATATCTAAAAATATATATAAATAAAGTGTACCTAAGAATAAATCTGAGAGCTGCACAGAGGAACCTAGGTGGTTGGAAGCCACCAGTGCTGAGTATTTTAGGGGTTCCTAGGAGCTGGCTGCACAGGCTAGCAAACTAGCCACCTCTCTGATACTGGCCCAACACAAAACAAGAAACAAAAAAATTTATATAATTGATTTTTATAGTAATTTCCATACGTCTTTAAAAAAAAAAACTGGATTGAAATTTATTGTAGTCATGCTTTATAGCTCGCTGCTGCTGAAGGAAGCAGTTCTCACATTCCTAGACTGCTCCTACTGGGCCCTTTCTTGTGTCAGAAAAAACATTTATGCAGCTGCAGGGAGTCTGATCAATAACAAATTCACTCCTCTCCTCCTGCCAACTTTAACCCCATTCCCTGCACAAGTGCATAAATACGGTGCCAGCTCAGGCACATAGAGAGGGAAGTACAGCAATGAAGAAGGGTATGACTATCTTGTTTCTGCAATTCTTAAATTATGACCTGATGCAGAACAAAAAATCCATTTCTCAGAGCATTTAAAAATCATTAGATCACACTAATATGTAGACCAGCAATTAAAAAACCACAAAAAGTATTATATCACACAGAATACTTATATTAATGAATGCAGAGGTATCTAATGTGTGGAAGTTCCAAATTATACAAAGCAAGCCTTAGAGCTCAACTCTTTTTTCTGATATCTAAAAGTTAGAGTGTGCATGAGACACATAAAACACAAACAACAATCCTGTTCACTGCCTCCGTGATGACAACACCAACTCAATACAGCTTATTTGTCGATAGGGACAGTAATGCCATGAAGATAAACTTCCTAACGGAAATTAGGACATGGACTATTGGAGTAATGGACGCCTAGTGGAGTTCATGCAGTTTAATGTCTTAAAAAGGGTGCTAAAGCACTGTTTCAGAGCTTCCCCTATTTCACGAAAGGATGAAGAACAAGAGGGAAACAGTTGGTTGAGTGGCAAATATAAGAAGTTGAATGCATGAGGTTTATGTCCACTGGAACACAATTAACTGTGTTCACATGATTCCCAAACTGGGCAAAAATGCAAGGCCACAAAGGCAGACCAGGTAACTCAGCTGGTATCTTAATTTTCATCTGAAGTTTTCACAGTGAGTTCACCTATATTTTATCCACATACCAGAGACTGTTACTTGAGAACACCACAAATGATGTTCCTGTTGCTGTCAAAATCAAGAATTAAATTTGGGAATACGAATAATCTATTAAGACATAGCTATAATCAAATAAATACATGGCAGTGGTTTGGCAAAGAAGAGATATTTGAGAATGAACAGCTTGTGGAGGGGATGGATGGTGCTTGCCAGCTTGCCAGGGTTCAGCAATGTACATGCTGCCAACAAGAACGTGTATTTTAGCTTACATGTTAAACCAAACATAACCAAAATTGCCAGAAAATGCTATAGTAGATTTGGCCTTCTATTCTGAAGTTTGTTTTATCCAGAAATGACATTATTTAGCTTGCAAATAAAAATTTCAGCTTCTGTGCAGTGCTCTATTCTAAAAATGGATTTATAAAAACATTACTTATCTTAGTCTGGATTTATTTAAACAATGAGGATAGAGTTTCACAAATTAACTTCTATCCAAGTAGGAATATCAAATCTGGAAGTTTCAAACACTGTATGGCTTGCTCCCTACATGCTTTTTCTCCCTTTTTTGTGAGCCTATTTTCACAAGGGAACAAGAGAAATTAGGCACTTCTGTGTTTATTATGATTAGTCACGCCTCTTGGCATATGTTATTGTATTTTGCACTTAATAAACAAGCATTTATGATGCAAATATCCTAGGAATGGAATATATTTGTATATGAATTCTGAGAGAGAGAACATGATTAATGATTTTATTTTATACTTTACAATTGTAAATCTTTTTCTCCTAAGCACACAAAACAGAACCTTATCAGGAAGGATTTTTCCAACCTTTCATATGGTACATCTTTATTTGTAGATCTGTGATTTTCAAGAAAAAAAATCTACACTGCGGAAAGCAATAGGTTCAAAAAATATATGACTAAAACCATGGCAGCTATTTCTCAGCATCATTTCCCTATAGCAACATTTGGGTGATGCTGGTAACACACACACATTTATTAAAAAGCAATGTCATACCTGTAGACATGCAGGAGCTCTGCCTTGGGGTTTATTCACATCAACAGCCACAAGCTGCCAACCTCCAGCAGCATCTTCATGAAACATCTTGAAAGGGAAGACTGTTGTCAGAAATGTTTTGTGTGGCAATAAATACAAGTGAGATCTAATACATTCCCCTTAAGGAACAGCATGCATTTTCATGATAGCTAGTTTAAAATAACAGAGGAATGGTTCTTTCTGCTACAGAAAAAAAAAGTAACATGCTTTTTCCAACAATTGTCTGATTTTACCTAGACAACATCAAACACAATGTGTTTCTATTAGTCCTAATATAGAAAACAATTCAGTTAATCTCTGACCAGCATCATCAGATAGTGGTACCTGTTCAGAATAATTTCCTTACTAAGGTAAGCTTATCCTAATAAAAAACAAATACATTTTGCCCACATAAATAAGCTACATAAATAAAAGGTGCTTTTGGGAATCCTTTTTACTGGCAAAATTATTTTACTGCAAGGACCACTTTATTTTTGTTGCACTGACGCATACCAGCAAGAGTAGCTGGACAGTCCCTATGTATAATTTCACAGGGATTAAAATTCCTGTAAATAGCTGAATGTTTCCAAGCTCTAATGACAGCAATGGAAAAGGCTTTCTTGACCACAGTGGTATTCACACTTTATCAATAGCCTCTGGAAGAGCAGACATAGGCATTCTGTTTAGTTGGGTTTTTTTCCTCAGAAATTAGGACACAAAATGATGCTGGACATAAGGAATAGTGAGACACCATACCTGAAAGTGATTAAAACTGTCCTTGAAAATGTCCTTGAAAGAAAATTAATGGTTCTAGCATTTTGAGTTGCCACCTGCATATACTATGAAATGAAGTGTGGCAAAGTTCCCACCTCACTCCCACCTTTTCTTTGACACACAGCACCCCGAGCCATCTCAAGAACACAGCCACAGGAGAGTGGTTGAAGCTTAAAAGTCATCCTGAGAGAACTGCTCACAAGACTGGGGACAGTGTCACCCAAATATGGCTGTAATTCCTCCAAGTCTTTATTTAGCATCTCTGCACTGGGAAGAGTTGCCAATTAAGATCAGAACAGTTAATCCTCTTCTTACTATGCTTTTAAGAACATTGCTAAAGTGCTTTAGAAGAACCTTTACCCTTTTATAGAGAACCCCTTCCTAGACTTTGACTCCTGGACACTCATATCTTCTACAGGAATAAGTCTGGGGAACAGCTCAGTGATGGAAGAAGTGGGAAAATTAAGGCATAGCTCTCAAGGCTACTTCATGCACAAAACAAGCATGGATTTTAACTTTTGTCTGGTGCTTTGAACAAGAAATCCTGCAGGATATTTTCTGTCCTTCTTAATACAGAAAAAAAATAAATAATTTTTGCAGTTTGGTAACCTGGGCTCAATATCCCATTATGTCACTGACTCGAGGAATGAAGCAGCCGTTTGAACCATTTGCTTATCTGCACCCAGCAAGCTATTTTTAATTTGCATGATGCAGATTATATTCAACATATTCATTATCTTTGGCATCATGACATCATTTTGGATATTTTATATTTTTTAATGTTGGCTGCTTCTTGTGTTTCCCTACATCAAACTCTCTGTTCCATCCTCTAGTTCAGAGTATGTTGGATAAGCCTATATGGCTCAGAATTTGTCCTATGAACATTAAGTTCCTCAGGGTAAGCATATGTCATGTAGAGAAGTCCTTTTTTTTAGACTTTAAATTGATATCACAAAGTCTGCTTTGAAAAAGACATATATAGAGTAGAAATTACTGCCACAAAGTCTATTTGAGGCAAAAATGGTAGCAGCCAGCAGAAAAGGACTAGATTTAAATATGGATTACAGGAATACAAAAAAGAATATAAAAATATTCAATATTAATTTTGAAAACTTAAATCCTGTGGCTTAGTAAAATAAATAATCTCCAGCTACATGGTTAGAAAAAAATTCCCTCGTGGATGTGTTTCACATATCTGTCTTTCTAAGAGCTTTTTGCAGGCAGTTGGTACTGGTTCTTCTCAGAGATGGCAAACTGCACTGCCCTGGAAAAGCCTGGTCTTTTGCCCATTTGGGAGACATAATCTGATTGTTAAAATAATGAATGAGAGAATTTAAATCTCAGCCCAGTAGCTCTTTTTCATACTGGGTTCTTTCCCACTACTCAGCCCACTCCTCCTATTATGGTTTCCTCTTACCCATTATTCAGTGTCCCACTTTCTGTGGCTGCCCCAGCTGTGAGCATGGCTCTTTCCTTGCCCTACAACCTATTCTCCCTTGGTCTCAACACACCCTTCTCAGTTCCAGGACCAGCTTCCCCAAACACTTCAGCTACCCTCTGACTCCTCTTCTTCCAGCTACTTTGGGATTTCAGCTCTTATTTCTTAGCACAGAAAGTGATATCCTATAGCCCTGACATCAAACCCACCAATGACATGATAAAAAAGCACTATCATACTTTGTTAAAAAGAATACAAACACAACAATAGCCATATAGAGAATTGTATTACAGTATCTATTACTCCTTTCTAAGAAAGACTAGTTAGATAATGCAACCAAGAATTAAAAGTTTTATGAAAATTCACATATCAGGTTTAGAATATAGGTACCAACATGCAAAGTCAAATATATTGTATACGACAAGAACTTTTTGCTTATTATTAATTAATGAACTAAAGCAAATCAAATCCCCAAAGAATCTCAGCATCTCAAGTGCTTCACCTGGGTGGTGGCAGTTGAAGTGGTACTGCTCCTGGACCCCCACATCTGCTGGAACTGCACTCTAATTTCTGCAAATGTCTCAATGATGACTGCAATAAAAACATTCTATAAAAGAAAAAGAAAGAATGGCTAACACAAAGCTCAGCAAGCAGAAAAGAGAATAAATTAATTCTGATATGATCTATGTGTCAGAACAATTCAAAAAGACATATTTTCCAGTACCTTAACAAGCCAGGCCAGAAAGAAGATTAAGGTGATGAAATAGAAATATGAACGCCATCGGGGAAAACTGTCAATTGCTCGGTACATAAGGAACACCCAGCCTTCCTGAGAAGCAGCTTCGTAAACTGTAAATATGCTTGTGCCTGTCAGAGGAAAAATGAAAATGTTTGTCATTAAACCTCCCTGAAAGTTTTCAGTATCAGCAAACAAAATTTTATCTATCCTATTTTTGTTTTTTCTAAAGGAGAAGAGGGTTCTCCTCTCCTCCTTCAAAGTTTTTCAGGTGCATTTCTACAATTATTCCTTTTGCAGTTGAATATTAATTGGTTTTGTATCAGATCAGACTGACTCCCTTCCCTCCCTGGACAGACACGTATAATCCCTTAGAAGAGTTCACTGCCAGTATGCAAATGCCTCCAAAGGCAGAATTTGTCCCATCATTTGCATTCAGCAGCATCCCTGAGAAAAGGCAGATTTAACAAGGATCAACATCAGTAGGTTAAAGAAATCACTTTTAATATCAGCAACAGCATCAGCAATACACCAAGAAGGTGCACAGTAAGCACCTACAGCAAGCTACAGAACTGTTTTGAAATTCAGGTAGTAGCTGCATTAACATACATATGTTGGCTTTAAAAAGCACTTTTAAGTTGAACTTGCTATATCACTCTTGAGGGGGTGGAGAGAAGATGAAAGGAAAATTATGAGATACCTTTTTGTGCAGAAACCACTTTTGAATAACAGCTATAAAGCTACTAATTTTAAACATAAAGTCCAAACTCAACCTAATGTCTGAGTGATAATATGCTTTAGCCAGCTTGGCCTTCCTCTGTATCTCTGCAATGAAAGCTTCAAAATATAGACCAGTTATGGCTTGTAAGTCATTCTTGTTTAAAGCAATTTTATGTTCCAAAAAGAAACACAATTAAACTGTGAAATTAAACTGTGAAATCTCACAAACTGCTGTGAAATCACAGAATTGTCCTACAGCCACCTGCCAGCTCTGCTCCACTACTGCTTCGTTTCATGGAACAGCTTTGATAAAAGAGAGGGAGCATGAGGAGCACTGCCCTTAGCAAAACACAGCAGCTGCTAGCAACATAAAGATAGAAAGCTATATGATCCTTTTCACAGGGAAATAAGTGGTTCTGGGCAGAAATTCCAGACTCCAGGAGTTTCCCCCAAAATCACAGCAGACTATAAGGAGTGCTACTATTTTCCTGTTGAATTTGTAACATCTATATCCTTTTGTTTGCGCACAGGGATGGGATGAACCTGGAACCAGTTTTGTCTCAGGGTAACCCTTCTGCAGGTAAATTTTCACTGATGAGAGGAGTGAGGGAAAAACTGATTTTTATATATAACACCTGCTTTTGATAGGTAGGTGTCAAATGGTCAAGATGGGCATGGTGGGTAGGCAAAACTGTTAGTTTATTTAGTTACCGGACTCCTTGCTTTTTACTGCATATGGTTCTCAGGACCAAGGGAAAGAAATTAAAATAAAAGGAAAGGAAAAGCATTCAAGCATAGAAAGCAAAACTCTTTCTATTTCTTTAAAAGAAAAAGTGGTCTCTATCAATACTGAAATTCTCATCAGTGGTTATTTCATGGGTATTTTACATTTCAAAAATTCAAAATGTAATGGTTCAATTGTCTAATAATATACTGTTGCTGAACTGATTAAATTATTGAACAAAACAGTGCTGTTGAGGACAGGCAGAGATTAAGGGGAAAAAAAAGAATCTATTAAAAGTTGCTGGCTAGGAAACTGTCATTAGTCATTACCAATAGGAAAGTCACAGTGAAGATTAGTAAAATAGAGGGGATGTCATGCAAAGTATTTATAACACATCACTGAGCCATCTGCCACAGTAAAGCAATACTGTGAATGGACAAAAATGCACAATTAACCCAATTAAAATGAGTTTTCCTGTGACACTAAAGTAAAAATGTCTCTATAGTGTATAACTGGTAGAGATACTCTTAAGGCTGTCAGAAAGCAATCCCTATTAAGAATATACATTCTTGATTAATGTATGTGACTAGAATGTAATAAAACTTTCATTACTGATGCCAGTAACCATGCTGTTCACTGTCTCTTGGAAATCCTCTTTCATACAGAATGATGGATGTAGAATAAGGAATGCAACACCATAAAATGTTTTGCCTTGAAAAAGAAGAATTATTCTTAGTTAACATCTACCTTACTGCATGTTTTTGCTCTTCTGGTTTTTTTTCTGATTATTCCTTTAATTTTGGACTACATCTTCCTAAAGCCAATGAGTAAGTTATTAAAAGACTCTCCTCTCATAGCAACATACTCTGTTTTTCTCACCATGTTCAAAGCCATATGGAGGGTGAGAAAATATCAAAATCTTAAGTGATGGTAGGATACATCCCAAAAAACCAGACATGGGAATGCTGCCACAAATGAAACTCAACATATGCCCCTCAGATCAAATGGCAAATTTATTGTTTTCCACAGATGTCTGTATTCTATCAGTGACAAAGTATCTTTTCCTACTAGTTCAAAGGGCTTACGTAATGACAGCGTAGTGCTAAGAGTCTCGTGGTTAGGGCATGAGAACATAGATCCCTCAGCAGCAGGAATTTGGGTGTCACAGGATAGGAGGACTTGAAAACCTGCAGGGCCTGGCTATTCAATACACAACAGAATGCAGTCACCTCTCGTCAAAATCCTGAACATTAGGATCACCATTTATGCAATGTAACTGCAGGCATCAGTGAGAATTTTCAGCCATGAAAAAGCTTTGAATTATGAAGAGAGTTAAACACATGGTTTTTATGATACTGCTCATTAGCTTAAGCATATTGGCATGGGCAGCTTGCTGAATTTGAGATATAAAAATATCTAGCAAATATTTATGATAACTTTCCTATTTATTTCAGTAAATATTAAACCTTGAAAGCAATCAATATTAATTTGGGAGGAACTTTCTGACAAAAAAATAGGTGAAATAAACTAACATGCTTTGAAGTTTTTGTTTTTTGTTTGAACTTGTCAAATAAGTTCCATTTTGATGTTATAATAAAACAATTCCTTTAAACACAATGATACTTAAACAAAAAAAAAAAGAGGAAAACACTTCTCAGTAGAGATTAAAACTCAAAAAATCATAATCTGTATCAATCTCAAATGACTACTTTTATCTAAGCAAGAAACACTTCTACCTTTGGAAATGTTTTACAACTGCACTGGTTAATATAAAAAACAAAATAAAAGAGTTCAGAAAATGAAGTATTTAGCGAAATACTGGGAAAGAGATTGAATCTTGCTCACTTTATGTGACATTTTCACTAGCTCCATGCTGTATAGAAGACAGCAATCAGGTACAAACTGTATCCTTGCTGATATTGTATGTTTAGCATATGGGGATTCAGCACCAGCGTGCAGGGGGCTTATTTCTTTTCCAATACATGTGCCTTTCAGATCTGGAAGATGGGAACATTAGTCTGAAGGGGCTAAATAATGGTGGAGAAAATACTTGCTTTAACAACTAAATAATTGTAATAAAAGAAAATTCTAATGGTATCCATGCCTAATCAGGAAGCAAGGTAACCTGGCTCTTCCATGCTCTGCAGATGAGTAGATTACCAGGGAAACAAAAAGAATTAGAAGAGTCAGGGAAAAAAGTGATGATTTTTCTTAGGGGAGTAAAAGCACCTCTCCTGCCAAAACCCTATCTTTTAAATCACTAAGGAATATAGAAAGTGTGTATTTTTCAAAAACAAAGGGACTCAAAGTTAACAGAAAAATAGTATTACTATCCAGGGATGGTCTTTAATGTACTGTATTTTATATTTATGCACATTTTGTAAATACACAGTATTTTCTGCTTGTTTCTGAGACTCTGATAACACCATGCTCTGTGACATCATCTCCTTCTATAACCAGCTCATTCTGCAAATGGACATCATGAGAAAAGGAGTGCACTGAATAATGCTGCAGTTTTATAATAGCAGAATTAAAGGAGCAGAGGTAAAAAATCACATAAAAATTCACTGAGTTGGGAGACAGAACCATTTCCCCTAACTTGATGACGCATTCTTGCTTCTTGATTCAAAATCCCATATTGTCTGAGGAAGAGAATGCATGGTCCTGAGGAGTTGTCTTTCATTAATTAATATCTGTGCTATGTGTAGCTATTTCAAGTGAGATGCAAAAACTGAAAACTAAGTTTAGCTATGCATTAACACAAGCAATTTCTGCATGTGTAAGTTATGTTTATAGACTACCTTGGCTTACCATGTTAGGATTTTCTCAATTTTCTTGTGACTACTGTGAAGATGCTGAGAAAGAAAATCTACAGGAGGGCCACTTTAGGAAAAAAAAAAACCCAAAAGTTTGCTTTTAAATTTTTTTTTTTTTTAATCAGGAATTATTCAGGCAAGTAAAAATCCGTGCGTTGTTATTAAAAGCTACACCACTACCCACTGCCACGCAGGAAAGGCAGTAGACGCCAGGCAGCGCCGCGCTCCTTTCCCTTGCTTTGTAGCAGCCGCTAGATGGGAGTCGTGCACCTCGGCCACATCTGGAACATCAGCCGGCGGGGCGGCGGAGCGTCCACCCCGGAGAGCACAGACTCTGTCAGACTCTCGCTGGGCCGGCTAAAGGATTGATTCTCCCATTTGCCGGCAAAGCTAAGCCGCCTCCTGGCAGGTGCTGCTGTCTAATTTCACTGTTGTGCTGCACGCTGAGGGCAGCCTTCCTTAACACGGCTTTGTAAGCGACTGCCCATAAAGCAATGACCTCTGCCTTAGCTATGGAAATGTTAGCATGCCTGTTTCTGTCCCTGCTTACCTTCACTCATAAAATCACAAAGGTGCATGTTTCTTCAAGGGATGGGTATTTCAATTGACCAGTCGGCTTTTAATTTATCTTTCAGTACTAAGGTATTTGTAAAACACTCCATGCGATCAGGGTTTTCCAAGTGTTTTACACTATTGTTTCAGTGAAACTGGAAAGGACTAAAAATTGTCCAGATATGCAAGGACAAGGTTGTTAACACCTCTGGGAAGCAGCTGGCAGGCAGGATTGAAATCAACTAAAAAATCAAGTAATCCTGAATGGCTTAATGGGGTTGCTTGCCCCTGAGTGAGCAACCGATTTTACTTTCCCAATTCAACTCTCATCAGCCAGTCTGCCAGCTAGCAGAAATTAGAAGGAAAAGAAAAAAAACGCAAAATATGCCAATGCCCTACCCCTCTCTTGAAACCTCAAGCCCCAGTGCCATTTTCCTTTTACTAAGCTGCTGGAAAACTGATTTACAACAGCAGAAAAAACCCACACTGCCAGTCTGAACAGTCTTTTAAACCTTGCTAAGCATAGTGACTTAAAATATACAGTAGTGATGTGTCACTGATTCTTCATTTTGAAAATCTATTTGTTTATGAGAAGATGAAGCTTTTATGAGAAAAGACTATAAACAGAGACTGTACAGATAAAAGCACCAATATGGAGATAAAGAACATTACAAATATAAGTTCTAGGATCAATGCAATCTGATCTACTGACTTAGTAATAAAAAGACAGAAAATCACAGAATCCACAGAATTACTAGGTTGGAAGAGACCTTCAAGATCATCAAGTCCAACCCATGCCTAACACCTCAATTAAACCAGTCAACTTCTGGGGAAAAAAAATGGAATTTTCTGCACCGTATGTATATTAAAAATGTGTGCAATATTCAGAAGTCAGCTTAGCAATATGAATGTAGCAATGCTGGCCACACATACAGACTGCACAGGGTTCAATAGGAGCATGTTCTGGGTAAAGAAGTCCATGCTTTGACCAATAATGTCTTACATGTGATAGTACTTAATAGTAGTACTTAATTGATAGTACTGATGTAGTATTTTATGCTTTGAAAAGAGAAAACTGCTTTACATTTTTGAACAAGTCCAAGGTATGAAGAAAGATGAACACTCTTCAGAATGACTTTATGTGAGATTTGTTTATGGACATTTAGCCAGAACAGCATTTATATCTGCTTTTCTTTAATAACTTTTTGATTAAAATAGCTATAGATTTACCTTAACAAATAGGGATCCAAAATGTCAACAGAGCTCATAAGCTGACTTTATGTGCAGAAATACTGTCTGCTTTTTCCTTTTGGCAATTAGACAGCTGTAGGACTGCCTGTCTTATAATCACTGTTGTGAGTGTGGGGAGGCAACTTTACAAATTTAGTGGCAGCAGATGAGATTCCAGTAAATGCTGAGCTGTAGCACACATAGCTAGCTGGAAACTGTGCAGCACAGTCAAGCCTCCCACCTCTTCTTCACTTTAGAGAGTATTCTTAAGGACACAACTGTTCTCAGATCTCTGGGGTCTCATCTTCAACAGAATGGGCAGAGCTTCAGGCTGAAGCCTAGAAGTAGGACACTGCCATCACTGTGCTTCTCCTTATCAAACTGCAAAAATACTCTTCAGATCTAGAAACCAAGAGTACAGAAATCCCTAGGCCTTGGCTTTAAGAGTGATGAGTGCTGTGAAGATGGGCCAGCCACCACCTCAGTCTTTCCAATGAAATGCCTCTGATTTCAAGTACAGTCATAGTGGAGTCAATGCCTGTTACAGTAAATGTTATGACAAAACTGTATAACATAAAAAAGTTCAGTGGAGGAATCTCTATCATTTAATAACTTATTCCTTTGAAAATGAACAATCTTTTTATAGGACTGTTACTTCTTCTTTTAAAATGCATTACATATGTAGACACGTTTATAGAGTAAAAGTGACAGCCCAGAAATGAAAATTTAGAAATTCCCCCAAATTGTTACATTTCAAATTTAATGAACACTTTAAGGGTGATCATATTAAAGAGGAAAGTTTAAGGCAGAATTCTTAGTACAGATATTATGTATTTGGATTGCCATTCAGCCAAATGCTGGGAATGACTATTAAAAACAACGTAGCAATGTTAGAGAGAAAACAAAGTATGCAAATCTTCTTTGACATAAGGCATGGAAATTCAGCACTGAATTTTATATACTATTAATCAAAACTATTCATTTGTTGCATTAGCTTTTCCAAAAGTGACAGAGCAATCTAATTCATTTTAAGTACAATCATGAAACAGCAAAGCTGCTTGGTCCTAAAGCTCTATTTCAGTTTCATTTGGTTCCTCTGGGCATCACGTGTGAATTGTAGGTGCTTCTCTGAGGATGTACTTGCTCTCTTAAAATGAAGAGGTCAGCACCTTTCTCTTGAATGGATATAATTTTTAAAAGCAGGTGCATGAGATTTTACCACAATCAGTGGTAAAACTGCTGTCATCATAAATAAGATGCTTTTAAAAATGCACCCCAAAAAATCCCAATTTGATTTGCTTCAGCTGTAGTGCACATCTGAACAAGATTTTATTCATGTATAAAAGTTTCACCAAAGGGCAGCAGTAGAAAATCCCAACTAACAAGACCTGCTGAGCATTCAATGAACATAAGACAGTAAGAGCACTTAGATCAATGCATTTCTCTAAGAAAAAATAACAGACAGTAAAGCTGGTTAAGTAGACATTATGAAAACCGATACATGTTAGAAATCTCATTAGCCTCTACACATCTGAATAACAGCAGCAAATACACAGTGTCAAATGCATCCTAACAGACTAATCCAACTGAAGAGACAATAAATTCCCCTCCTAAATGGAAGGAAGGAGGTCTATGATTGACTGTTTCAAGAAAAACCAAATGAAACTCATTCAATGACTTGTTTATTTATTACTAACTACTCCCTGGTGCCTTTACATGCCACTAAAAGGAAAATAATTCATCTACTTTGTTGATGTGAGGGACTGGTTGGCCCACTATCCTAATACATGGAGTTAGAAATAGTGTGGAGATACAGACAAGTGGTTTAGTGAGCCAATAGCACACTGAATCCCACAGCACCTTTATGAGATAAGCATATTATCCTGTTTCAGAGATGGCTGTATTAAGTTAGGGACTCTGAGACTCTCCTCAAGCAGTGACACAATCAATGTCTAGGATGAAACAATCTTAAAGATTTCTGATTTTACAAGAGCTGGGTGTCAAAAGAGAAAAAAAACTGGTTTTCTTTTTTTTTTTAGTAAATAACCCAAAACCATACATGGATGTCAGCAAAAAGCCATCAACTTTTTTTTCCTTTCCTTCAGAAAACAAAATACTAAATTGGAAAGAAAACTAATTCTTGTAACATCTGACTTCTTTTATTCTGGACTGTCTTAAAGAAAGTATTTGCATGACCAGAGATCTACTGAATATCAAAAAAATTCTTGGAAAACTAGCACTAATGGACTAAAGCAGCTGGCAGGTTTAATAGGAGATGAAAATCAAAACCTTTGGCAAGAAAAGCTGTATAAACTGCCAGGTATTTCTTGGGAGAGAGAATTTCCAAAGTTTTAATATACTCTGTTTAAACCTTGTTTTCTGTATTATCTGCTTCTGCAGAACTTCTTTCTGATCTTTATGCACTACTGAAAATAATCCCACACACCCATAACAGAAATTTCTGGGATTTCTCACTGTCAAATTAGTGTGGGGGTTTTTTTCTCAGATAGGCCTTTTTCTTTTTTTCTCAGCATCAAGTTTACCTGCAAAGATGTTTATTCTTTGAGTAGGTGTGTGTCAGCTCGGTGCTTTGACTCAAAGCTGCATTAATTTTCTACAGACCAATGATATTTAATGTATTTTTTTCTTCAAAGCTTTTTGCTAAAGTGGAAAATGTGGCATTTTGTACTGAGACATATGAACAACACGTGGTTTGAAAAAAAGGGCTGTGTATGAAAAAATAAGTTTTGGCATTGCTCATTGAAGCAGTTTCTCAAGAAATACACACCAGACCTACTTGGAGCAATCTTTTATCAAAGGATGAGCTAAAGAGATCTCATCTTCCATATGAAAATTATTTTCAGTGGGTGAAATAAAATCAGAGCTTTTAGATCTGAAGGTGCAAACAAGTGCTGTGCACAAAATCAAGGTTGATTTTCTGCATGCCATTTACTTCACAGGGACTACCTCTTTGTCTACTCTTCAATTAAAAAAATAAAATCTTGGAAGTCTATCCACTCCCTTCACTGAAGTCAAAGGCACCTCTAAAAGCACACATAAGGAAATTTACTGCTGGACATAATAAACATGTTGTTATCCTCAGCAATGTGTCTGCAAATCCTACCATGGCTTGGGTAGAAATTTTGTGTTGTTACCTTATGGCCCTATATTTTTCCTAACAAGAAACAAATCCTGATCCTTGTTTATTAAGTTCTGCCAGTATATTTCTGTAACATTTTGGAGAAGAAAATTATGTTCCAAATTTTTAAATCACACTGCCCAAAGTCAGGCATGTGAGCTTACATTCAGATAGCTGGTTATAGTCAGATTCTTTGAGACATGGAAGGTCACAAATTAAAAATTTTCAACCCTGGCCTAAAGGCTTGAAGGAAAAGAAGAATCTATCAATCCTTTGGTAGAAACAGAGTTAAATTTATGGTTCTGAGATTCTACCATTTAAGTCCCCACAAAACATAAAATATGCTGGGAAAAAGTTATATTTTATCAACATGGTGTTTACAAAACACTTATTAAATTGCCTGCCACATAAAAAAACCCCAGAGATTAATACTATGAGATGCAGTCATGACAAAAAAGCACAACTGTTTTCAGACCCATTAATTCTACAACCTCTCGGAAATGGGCTTCCTAAATGAAGATAAATGCAACAGGAGAACCTCAAAGAAATATCTGCTTCTAAAACTGACCATCAGGCAGATCTCTGGCACCCTGGCACTAAAACCCTTTCTAGTTATTTTCCTAAGAAGCTTGCAAAAGTACCAACTAAATGCTGTTAGCAGGATTCGCGTGCTCGAATCAGGGATAACTGTAATTGAGAAGAAACAACTGCTAGCAGACAATAGAAAGCACTGGAATAATTGAGAGTTTGTCTCCTTGGAGCTTTTTAAGAACACATCAGCTAGGCATCTATAAGAAATAAGATAGGAACAGGCGACTCAGTCCTGGAGTGGCCTGGCAACGAGCTTGACCTTCAAATAGATAACTTTTTTAGGTTCATACTAATTTTCTCCAATTAGAGAATTGGAGAAAGCAATAAAGAATTCTCTAAAGCCAGTGCAGCATCTTATCTTTACTAGTTATTAAAAAAAATATTACCATGGATAAAATAATCTGTATTTGTTTAGGCTGCACATAGACACTACAAAGAAATTAAGATCAAAGTTCAAAAATCACCTTGCATTAGGGTTTTGCCTGGAAAGTGTTGTAGGAGTGGTGGCGCTGACCAAAGTTACATTGCTTCTGAACTGATTAAATCATATTTTTCAGCAAATAAAACATTTTTATTTTTCTTCCATAAAGGAAGCATTCATGAGTCATAGGTTGTGGTTCTAACTTCTGTAAAGTAAGAGATGTAAAAAACACTGGGAATAAATAAAATGCCATGCCGGACATGATTTAATGATAAATTTACTCTGTAAGGCTCTGACTACTGTGCTAAAAGCACCGCAGCCATACGACACGAAGTACTGATTTGCTATAAGCTGAGTCTGCCCCTTAAAATCACCCTTTTTTTTGAGGACTTCATTTTGTAATGAAAGGTTGAACTGGCACTGTCTGTCTGCACCCCGACTTCCATCAGATCTATTTCCAGCATAAAGTTGTCCTAAAGGCATTAAGCTGATATAATTTCAGCATTCTGTGCCACCCTCAGTGACACTGACAGTAACACATTCATATGCCCTGCATCATCCTAAGCAATCACATGCCAAACCACAGCCTGAGGCTACTGCAAAGTAGCTTTCCTGTGGGCACTCAGGGAGTGAAACACTGTAGCTCCAGCTCCCTGACCCTGTCTTTGGATGAATGTGCCTGGACCATGTCTGGATCCCTGCAAGTTCAGCACACACCTTCAGCACTATTCCAAATAGGCTCCACATCCTCAGCATCTTCCAGCGGCTGACATTCCCACCTGCCATACATTCCTTCTATACTGGGTTATGAAATCACATCCCTGCAACAGTGGGATGTGACACAATGCTCATGGAAATTTTGGACTGAAAGGTCTCATGTTCTTGATTTATGTTTTAGGGTCACAAGGGTGACTCATGGGGTCAGTGGAGATCAGAACCAACTCCTGTACATATGGATATCAACCATGCAGCTCTAGAATGGACAAGGCTTGAGCACTGTAAACACCTGTCAGGCCACATGATACTGTTTGCAGACCAAAGACCAATGACAAGTACATGATTTTATTAATGGAAATCCTGCCCCTGAAACAGTTCCACAGTTCACATTTCCACAGTATATGGCTTAGCAGCACTATGCATCTGAAAGATACATGGCCAAATATCCAAGTGGGAATACAACCTAGGGCAGTATGAAGTTCCCAAGTTCAGCCTCCCAAGAAATAAAACACACAGAGGGCAAAACAGCACTAAGTACTTGTCTCTGGCCATAAAGAAAGACAAAGGATAATACTGGCATTGAAACAAGTAGATATGAAATTGAGGTAGGCTGAATTCAGGTATTTTCCAATCATCAGAGAAATGAAGTCCTGAAAGAGCTTTTAATCTAGTTTTGCCTCTTTTTCTAAGTCAGGACTTCACAGTTTCAAGAAGAATGGATGTGATAGAGTTCCCTATGGTCACAAGAAGGAGTAGACAAAAGCATCACCAAGGTTCTTACCAGACGAAAAACAAGGCCAAACCCAACCCTAAGCTCAATAGAGCCCAGTTGTTTTAAATAACACAGTCTGAATCCTCAAGTAGAAAATAGTACAAAAATAAATTTTGATTTTCATTGGCTTCCTGACAGAGAAGATTTCTAGGAATTCTTCTAATGAAGTTATGCAGGAAGGATTAACACTGTGGTCTGGGCAGGAAGAACTCAGCAATGTGGCTGATTAAATAAAGTACTGCACACGGCTGGGGAAAGTAATTCTTTAGTACAGTGTCTGGTTTTGTTAAAAAGCACGTGTTCATTGAAACTCTCTAGTGAAAACTCAGTTCCTGAGTTGCACCTTCCCCCTTGTGCCTGAGGACACTGTGGACACAGGTGCAGTTATGCGTCTGTCTGTGGAAAATGAATTGCGTATAAAACTAACAATATCTCTATACTTTGGTCAAAAATGTTCACTGCAGAATCTCTAACAATTTGAACACTCTAAAAGCCGCTGCCAGCACAGCAGGTCAAATCTACTTATAATTCTAATATTTAACTGAAATGAAAGACTACTTAAGGACTGAAGGAAGCAAACATGTTTAGAAAGGAAGGAAAAAAAAGAAAAAGAGGTCACAGCTCTTGGAGACCTTAAGAGTCCACAAGTCTATGAAAGCATCTGTGTTATGGATTTCATAGCATTTCTAAGGAATGAATGAAATCAGAAAACATCTGGAACTAGACACACCAATAGAGACTTATTTGTCTGGTATAACATAAAGCATAATATATGAACAATCTGGTAAAGTATTTGAGCAGAGAATAGAAACAGACAGGTATAAACTAAAAGAGTTTATTTCACTTAGGTTTAAGACACCTGTGAAACTGCTGTAGAAAACAGGTTAACTACAGCTTGAATAAGGACACAATAGAAGAAGCTTTCTTCAGTGGATAAAATGACCAGGTAAAAGCCTGCAAAGACTCATCTGATTTTGAAATAACCATGTAGACATCTATTAAATTAATCCTATAACCTTCCCAGAGCAACTATTCAAAATTAATATTCTTCTGTGACACTCCAAAATCTCTTCAGAATTTCTCTTAATACTCAAATGACTGCAGTCAGCTATTTCCAGAGCATTTACCATCTTGCTTTGTGAATGTCAGTAAAATACATATTCATGGCTATGGTATAATAATGGTAGAGTGCTGAACTTTTAAATGCTTTTCAAAGGATGCAATTTCCATTCATCACTACTACCCTTCCATGAATCCTCATTATTACTACATAGTTTTGTATTTGCTAATAAGGACAAAAAGAAAAGATCCAGGTAATGTCAGAATTATGATTCTACCTGAAAAAAAAAAGAAAATAGGAGAAAGAAAATGCATATGGACTTTGCTCTAGATTAAACAGTAATTAAACGAAAGCATTTTGCCTCAGAGAGAGAGGCAGGTAGACATATAATTAATTATCACTTAACCTCAAAATTCCAATTAAAATGCCTAAAACATCAGATGTAAAACAAATGTAAGAAAAATATTAACATGTACAATATAGCAATGGCTAATGCAGAAGGATTTGTAAGTAGTACACATACCAGTGTAAAAAACCATGCAAAACCTGCCACAGGCAGGTAATTAGAAGAAAATAATACCACAGTTTATCAGAAGAGACATACAGAAGTCCTGTTGTGACTAATATATCTTATTTGAATTTTTCAGCCCTGGGGTAACTTATTTCAAGATGAATCAACTAAGTGTAGAGTCAGCTCCTCGAGATATAGAACAGATTTCTGAAGTTTTTATCTTGTACACATTACCATGGAGCATCTATGCTCCATTAACAATTAGATGCCCCTGTCTCAATGATGACTGACAAAGTCTTTTCACAGTAGATTTTCTAACTGTTTTCACTTTTTTGGATTTTATGCAAGAAATAATTTAAATTCTTTCAGTATCACTAATTTAAAATGCATGCAGCTTAGCTGGAAATGAGCTCAAAGTCATCCAAGTTCACTGTAGCTGTGTAATTTAAGTGCCAAAATTTGGAGCTTAGTTACTGCAATATTCTTCATATTGGAAAGAAAAAGGTCATACTGCTGCATGGCTAACTCATTTTTGGATGTGAACTGCAATGCTTAACTTGAGGGTTGATACAGCAATGAAATGAGACAAAGTAATGATCATTATGGTACTCTCCACAGCAAGGTGGCAATAGCACAGATTTGTTGGAAAAGCAGAGGATAAAAGAGGAAAGAAGAAAAGACTTTTTGGATGAGAGTGGAGAAGGCTGATAGTAGTACTCCCATGGTAGTATGGGAGATGTATGTTGACATTTCCCAAGATGGCCAGTCAGTCCCTCTCTGGAGACAGAATTGCACATCTTCAAAAAGTCTTAAAATCTGCTCAATATTTAGTAATACCTCCAAAGCAGCTAGAACAATTAAACAGTCTGTTGACTGAAAATATCTATAGATATTTTAGGAAAAATAGCAATTATTTGCATATTGAAACAATTCATGGAACAAAAATGCCCCGATGGCAAAGAGTCAAGATGTATTTCCCAACTCTGTGCCCTAAGTATAGCGTAATAGAGAAGCGGTAACTATTTGTAAGATGTGTTTAAGATTTATTAAAAAAAATTTAGTCAGATCACCTGCTAGGTACTGCAAGATCTAGCTCTCAGTTTGTTTACAATCAAAACTTATGATCAGAGTAAGGAATACACAAGATACTTAATGTTCTTCGATGAGATTTTGGTCTTTCAAGTCATTCCTATTCTTTCCCAGTTGCTCTGAGAAAGGCAGTAACTGTAAGTAAATGGTATTGCAATTCTTAAAGAAGTATTTCAATATTTCACAGCAGATCCAAAATATTATACTATTCTTTTAGCTTGTACCCTAGATCTTTTCCAATACCACTCAATGCATACTAGATATTGTGTAAGAATTTCTTCACGGGGCAATGCCATGACATTGACAATGGCGTAGAATACAGTAGCTACTGAAAGTCTCTAAGAACAATAGAGAAAACACTTGGGGAAACAACCATTCAATATTTAAATATTTGAGTAACAGAGTAATAAAGTGAGACTGTTTACTATTTAATGAAGAAGGAGCATATCATTACACATTTGCCACAGGGTAGCAGCATGTATGAAGCCAGATACCACAGACAAGCTGATGTTCTGGAGAGTCCCACCTAAGCTGCTGCTCTGTGTGTTCTCCCCCCTCTAGAGTGGCCATCTGTGAATTTGATTTTCTGGAATAGCATTATTTCCCCTTATTCCCCAGCAGAAATGAGAAAGTCAAGCTGGAAGCTGGCCCTGTGTTATCAAATCAAAGGTCTTAAAAATTATTTGGTAAACTGTTCTAATTACAGTAACAGAGGGCATGTTGCATGAGTATTGTACTTTGTATTTTTACTCGGTGGTTTTGCTTATTTTCACCAACGTCATGAAAATGATGTCTAATAATGAAATCTCAGGAGACAAGGTAAAAAAACCACATGTCCCATGCATTACACAAGTGCTGAAGGTCAAAGCCTGTAAACCGGTCACATCCTGCAACTCTTGTCTGAAAGTAAAAATCTTCCACTGTGAAAACAATTACCTCTATTCTAAGTAACTGCAGCTGTCATTATGCAGCACTACAATGTCTTAATGGCACTGACTGATAATTAAACCAATAGGATCTAATTTTCTTGGTATGGAATGACAGGTTTCTAATTGCTTGACTTCATTCTCTGTCTGTTGGCTAAGAGTTTTCTGCTCCTTAGCATGGCTGAAATTAGTCACCCCTTGTCTTTCTAGGCTGTTCTCATACTTGTCACACCTTTAACTCCTCTTTCTATTTTTTCACATTGTTCTTCATTCCTTGTCAGATTGTGAGTTGTGGAGTAGCTATCCACACAAACAGTTATTGTCTTTGACACAAGCCTTTCTTCAGCTCTCATGAAGAGTGAAAACTGGTGGGCTGGGAGGTTGGTTTTGCTTGAAGCAGCTCTTTCTATTTGTTTCCTTAGTAAATCCCCATTAAGAAAGTTACCTTAGTGTGCATTTATTTATCTTTGACTATGGTATTCCTAGCACACGTGTCCCTTGGATGCTTTACTTAGTCTCTCAAATGATCTGACCCTTTGGTTGGCATTCTGCACTGGGGAAAAAGAAATGTCACTGAAGAGAATAGACTTGAGTGGTTTATCTCATGCTTTCCATAATAATTATAAATAAATTGTAGCAGTAGTTTGAAAGCAAATTTCCTCCTCTGCCTTCACAGAACATGTAGCATAAAATCATGCTGGGAGGCCTTGCTGCGCAAGAGAAGGCGCAGTAGAAAGTAACCATGAGAAAGTCGCTGTGGAAATAGCATTTACACTGCCTGTAACTCACACACAGCAGTGGGCACTGGCAGGCTGAAGGGCTTCCAGGGCATTCAGTGCAAAGGTTGTCCCCAGCTAGGGGTGCCCTCTGGGAGCCTGGATCCTGCAGAGCCAGCTGCCATGTCTACAGCACCACATTTCCCAGCAAGCTCTAATCCAGGCCTCCTCAAACCCTTATGCTGTGGCACATATGTCTGTCCTCTTGAGATGCAGCACAGGAGCAGGAGCAAGGGGTGGGGATACTTAAGTGGTTCACTAAGTACCCAACAGCAGTGCTGGTGCCAGTGAGCTCTCCAAGGCTCTACTGTATTGAGGCTGTTGTTTGGTTTTTGTTTTGTTTTGTTTTTTAATTTTTATTATTTTATTACGCTTTGATCTTCTACCAATCTCAGGAGAAAACTTACTTACATAGAATTTAAGACTATGCTACTTTAGATAAATTAAGAAACACTACACAAAGTTTTATGTCAATAAGGCATCAATTCATCTGAGGTGATATAGCTTACAGTTCAAAAAAACCTATCAAGATGTAGAACTTGCATTTGACCTGCCTCAACTTCCAGTTTCTTATATCCTTCTAATAAGTCTGCCTTTCTCCCACATTTTGCTCTTTCACCTTTTTCAGCTTATGATCAGTGACAGTTTGTGGGCCTTTCACCTAACATCAGCAAGTATGAATTATAATTTTTTTTACATTGTCATCTTTGCCATCACTGTAACACAAGTATTTATTAGATGGCATATTATAAAGGAAACTTCAACAATAATTACTTTGAAAATAAAATATAGCCAAAATAGTTCAGAGTGCAAAAACTCTTTCTGCATTCTCAGGAGCAGATGGGAATGAAAGAGTGATAGAAAGAAGTGCACAGCCCAGACATCGGACGAGTGATTAAATTCTGTGCAGCATACCATAACAACACAGATGATACATCAAAATAGCAAAAGATGTCCAGCAGGAAAGGTCCAAAATTACAAATAAAATAGAGAACAAAAGAAAAATAAAAGTTTTCTGGGAATTTATTTTATTCCATTATAGATTCACCTATTCAGCCACCAACACTAATACAGAACACTCCCAAATGGCAGGGGAAAGAATGTTCCACTGAAGATTCTCAGCAGCAGTAAAGTTTTCTGTGACTGTCAGTACAACTGTACTAATCTATTCACATTAGTTTCACCTGATTGCCTGGTTTAATGCAAGACTCAATTACTTTGGGATTAACACGGCAATAAATTAAAATTCTGGAGAGCTGCTCAAATTCCTCTAGTTTCCAAAACTCTACAACTTTCCACATGCCATTTGTTAGTGTAAGAGCTAACTCTACAGACATTATTTGTGCATTTTTTTTTCCTAATCCATTGCTTAAAAAGTCTTAATTAACTAGGAAACTAAAATGGCTTAACTGAGAAAATTCAGGAACATCAAATACTAAAGGAAAGGGGTTTTCAGTGTTGGGGTGGGGGTTTGTTTTGATTTCTTTGTTGTTTTGGCTTTTGTTCTGTTTTTGTTTGTTATTTCTTTGCTTGTTTGTTTTTTAATTCAGGCCACTTGTTCTGTTGTCCAAAATCAGAAGTATTGTCTTAGTATCCTCTGTGGGTTTAGGTATCCCTAACACAGAAATACAAAGTGCTCACTGTGACCATGACTAACAGCCAATATTTACATATGAGTCATGTCTGTGGACCCACAGAGTACAAGCAGTTTAAGCAGTCAGTGTGTGCTGTAGAGTGGCAGGGCAGGGAAGTGGGGCAGCTGCTGCCTTCTTGTCCACATATCATGGTTCTTTCTCCCACAGAAATCAATACTGGTACAAGCTCACAACATTAGGTGGCAACAGACACAGAATACAGAACCAAAACCTCAGACATGCAAGCTCACCAGCTGAGATACAACCTTTTGTTAAAGTCACTGGTTTTCCACTGAACATTCAGGCCATTTAAAAGGCCTGTTCAGTCCTATGGCAACAATAATTTTGCCATGTGCCACAGAATTTTTGCTAAGCAGAGCTAATTGCCACTCATTTTAAAATTTCTATCAGTGCCACATTGTTTGTTAACTACCATATCATCTTTAGCAGGAAGAAACAGTGAATCACATGCATTGGTCTGCTTTCTACAAACCTTTTCCATAACTATTGAATGAGAAAAACTGCATTTTTAAAGTATCTATAAGGTTAATCACTTACATACATAGTTAATAGAGGGTTGTAATCCCTGTCCTGCCAGGCTACAGGAGCAAGTGATTTACAAAAGATTAAATATATATTTATTTATTTATTTGTTTATGACCAAAGGAAGTCAGTAAATAAGGCCCAATCCCTCAGTGTCTGCTCAGCAGATATCTCCATACTGAGGATATCAGCATTTCTAAAATGCTGCTAGCCAGTCATCCTGGAAAATGCCTAAAGACATGTTAGTGTGATTATAAGGTTTATGAAACCTCAAATAAACCTAAATCTAAATGGAGAATGGAAATCTAAATGGGAACGGAATATTATAACAAGGACAGGGCTGTCACCAAATAAAGAAAAACTTTTGCAGAATCAACAACCCCTTACGAGTGTCTTTGGGCCCTGCCAATGTAGCAGCACAAATGTTCTCACAGCACTGTATCTGAATAAAACATAGACACCTCTATTTGGAGCTGAGCTGAAAT
This sequence comes from Zonotrichia albicollis, assembly GCF_047830755.1. Lineage (NCBI taxonomy): Eukaryota > Metazoa > Chordata > Aves > Passeriformes > Passerellidae > Zonotrichia > Zonotrichia albicollis. Next base: position 91,426,354 of record NC_133820.1, read on the forward strand.
TCATAAAGAAATGAACCATAACCATTCATTTAAGGGGGTCAAGGGACAAGCATTAGGTGGGACATCTTTGCCATAGAAGCAGTGGACTACCACGATCCCACCCCACGATAGCACAGTTGTGGAAACTGCAGAACTGATGATCCACTTGGAAAATTATGCAGCTAATTATTAAGTTCCTGCTAACAGTTATCATCCAAAAGGTGCAGAAATAGGATCAAAACATAATTTGCAGAATGTGAGGATAGGCCAAGGGAAAAAATATTGCTGTCTGTTGTCTAAAAGGTATTGGTTTACCAGACTCTGTTTTACCTTGCAATACAACATAGGCATATGCCATGGACACTGCCAAGGCTGGGAATATTTGTGTCCTCTAAGCACACTTTGGTAAGGTAAGTTTGCCTAGTCTTCATTTTTGTTTCTGCTCAAAAGCAATAAGTCTGTTAACTGTTTGCCTTCCTTAGTTCTTAGTACCCGAATGAGTGATTATGTTAATTATGTATGTTAATTAGCAGTAAAAAAAAAAAAGTGAAATTCACTGAGTGGAGACATCCACAGCAGTGCCTCAGCTGGTGTCAGGGCTCTATTGCTCTCTGTCTACAAGGCCTAGGAAGGAATTCCAATGGAAAAAAAAAATATCTATCACCATTTTTGAAATAATGATTTCTAGTGGTTTCTTAATCAGTGGACTAATGAGGCATGCTTTAAGTAATTTTGGCTCACATTTAGAAAATATGTTTCATTACTAGACAATCTGAATGGCTTCCCTAATTACATTCTGACACCTTCACACATTAACATCGCTATCACTTGTCATGTTACCACACGATAACTCCACAGGTTGAAGTCATAGATGAAGAGAGCTTCTTACTAGACACTGTGCATGAAAGTACCTGAATCAAAGAGCTGCATTAGTGGAATAAATTAAACCCTTTTCTAAAAGTATTTAATACTATGATATACTTGCTAGAATAAACAAAGTGTGAAGACTCAATACATGTATCAAACATATATATCATCCATAGATTAAAAGAGTCTGACTGAAAGTTTTGATGAAATCACTATTGAACAAATGCTTATTTCATAAAAGCTCAACCATTCAGCCTTTAATGAGTACAATTAAATGGAGGCTCTGACTAACAATGACATCCCCTCACTGCTTTCTATCATCCCAGATACTAAATGACTCAGATCCCAGGGATCTGGGCTGCAGTGGTGATGCTGATCTGCATTTCTGGCCCTCTATGTCTGTGCAAAGTGACACTGGGTTCATTCAGGAGACATGGCTGCGTGAAAGAGCAGTGGAGGGACAAAGGACACATATTGGGGGAGTCTGACAAAAGCTCTTGCAATCCTTTTCACTATCAGCTGTATCTCCTACTTTGAACAAATAACATGCTAATATAAAGTTTATTCTGCTCATGAACCCATAATTATCTGCTTTTCAGGAAGGTTGAAGCCTCAGAGCTGGTAAAGAAGTCAGTTGCTTAGGACAACTAATCAATCATAATCCACCTGCCCTTCTTGTCTATGCAAGGGACATGGAGAGACCAAGTGGCTGCTAATCCTGCCACCAAGAGCCAAGCCAGCTGGGTCAGGTGGGTGGATAGTGATAGAGTAACTAAAAGGTCAGCTTCTGCCACCAGCGAAGGGCACTTTCCTCATCCAGTGGCAGCAGTCAAGTCAGATTTTCAAGTGTTCTCTTTCATCTTGGCATGCCTTGTTAACATTCAGCCTCCTAAGTGTTAAAGGTGGCTTTATCAATCTTGGGGTGAGGTTGTCCATGGAGACAAATCTGAAGTTATTTCACAGAAGAATGACAAAAAGAAAGTCTTTATAGAACTCCCTTTAGAACCAGCCTCCAGTTGCTTGCTTTCCTAAGATGCCTGCAGCAGGAATTCCTGCTGCCCCAGAGTCAGAGGAAAAAGGAAAGAACCATGCACTACTCAGCCCATGCACAGAGATTAGTAGGGCATCCTTCCAGAATGGAGGTCTTTTGCTTTGACCACTGCACTACTATAGAAAGACAGGGCTCACATCTACTTTAGCTTTAAGAATTTGTATCAAATTAATCATATAGATGCCCACATAAACAAATGGACTTGTAGCTCTGAATGCTGGCAGTTTCTAGAAGTATCTAATTTGGCATCTGATTTAGACTCACTTTTCAGCTTTTATTTTAGACTGGTGTGAGCATCCTTCCTCCTTCTCCAGATTTTTGTTAAGTGTTTATGACATCACACCACTCAAACTCTGTGTCCATTCTGAATTCTAATCCAAGAGATAGGATGTTTCCCAATCTCTTGGAAACATTAAAATCTCTCATGGAAAATGTACTTAATGGATTGTGGCAGATCCAGATTCACAGCACACTAACTTAATCTTAATTTCTTCCTTCTGAACAATGGACCTAATGCACCCAATCATCCGGACTAAGAGCAATGCCTTTGCAATGCCAAAGGGTTGCACATGCACAAGTATTTTCCCCATCCTATAAGAAGTTGTAGTTCCATAGGAGCTACTTGAGAACCAAAGTAACGGCCATGTTTGGTAGATAAAATTTCAATTTGTGCATAAAAAAAGGGGTTATATTGATCATTGCATGAGTATTTTATTAAAACAATACCTACAAGCAAATTGATGAAGTTTGACTCTACTTTGAAGTTTCATTTCACAAATATTAAATTATAAATTAAATATATATGTATTTCTATCTAGCCATGGCAGACATTTTTCACAGTGACAAACTTTTTTCATATAGTTACCACTTTTAAAAAGGCCCTTATATAGAACTTCTGGGTCACACATTAGAAGGAAGAAGCCCTTTTAATAAAGCAGGAAATATCTGAGACCCAAAGCTCTATTGCTGTTTTACAGGCCATAAATCAGATGGTTTTGCTGGCTCACTGTGCCAATGAACAGCATTCACTTCTGCGGTAAGGCACAGATGTTGATACAGATGCAGGCTTCATATATGGGCTTTGAAGCACTCCTTACCATGAACATTTGTTTTCTTTGCAATGAAATATGTGTGTTTATGTCCTCTGTGTAAAATGGCCATTAATATGGTAGCCTTTGTTAAGCACTCTTTGCCAGTACAAGAAGTAATTAGTCTCATTTAATAGAGCACTGGCCCTAGCAATTGGTAGATAGGTTGATAATAAGGATAGAATTAAATCTTCGCCTTTCAGAATGATCTCTCATGGCCTAAAACTTCTCTTGCTTATTTTGTGGAATATTTTTAAACCTTAGGTATCTTTATTCAGGACTTCCTTTTCCTTTTAAGACTATTTGAAGCAATATGTAGCACTGTAAATCATGAAAAAACCTTCTCCAGAATTATGTGAAGGGTAAAATCACTGATGTGCTGCAAGTCTACATCTGTAGATGATTGCAGATGATTGCACCCATGAGGCACATGGAATGATTACTAGTTGATGTAACAAAAACCTGAATGCAAAAGATACTGCACTGCATGGAAAGTGCAGGTAAGGAGGAAATCGGTACAGAATCCAACAACAGGGGTGACTCTGGCATATTTGCATCCAAGAGGCGCCCTTTTAATCAGCATCCACACAGACAGCTCTGCCAGCATCCTTAGTGTGGCCCTGAGAGCAATTGCTGCCATGCTAAATATTGACTAAAGGTAGGTGCACATTCAGATAAACAGTGAGATGTAAGGCAGAAGTATTTGTCATCGCCCCCCAATTCCCAGGACTTGTATGCTCTCATTTAATCCAACAAATATATTTATGCTTTTTAGGTATATTAGATGCAAATACTTAAACAAATACAATCATGTGACTAGTAATTTTTACAATTAGTAGCGTCTGTTCACAAAAGTAATTTTTCTCAATATTTAGCTTAACTTTTTTAATGCACTTCATAATACTGTCACACTCTTGGCTATACCCTCTGCAATGAAACATAGCTAGGGAAAAAAACAGAGAAGAGAATAAAATCAGAAAGAAGAAACAGGCTAGCTATGAATGTACCTGATGCTCTCAGTGGGAGACAAAGCTGGTCTAACATGAAGAAAACATCAACCCTTTTATAAAAGCCCAAATCAAAACCATCTAAGAAGTCTGAGAAAGAGAAGAGCTTGTCAATACCATACAGGTAGAGACAATAGCAAGTAATTTTGCTACCCACATCCACACAGCCAGCCAAGCCTTTCATTCATATCCTTTCTCTTACTTCCACTCAGCCCAACAGGTAGCATTCAAAAATCTTTCAGACATCCTGAAGAATAAAAGATTCAATTTTATATTAAGGGTCACACTGTGTAAGAACAACAGCTACTTAAGAAGCCAAGTACTGCATCTAACTGTTGGAAAGAGTACTTGGACTTCTACTGAGTTCATGAGCAATCTACTATGGGAAAGCAGGAACTTCCTGTAGCCTCCCATCAGGTGAAACCTGATGAAGCTGAAACCAGCTCATCTACTCTACATCTACTCTAGAGGAGTATCATTCTTTCCTTACTATTCCTTCCTCCCACTTCAGAACTTCCCAAACAAAGAATTTGAGGTACTGGGAGCTTTGCTAATTGATTCATATTTCATTAATTCTTCAGTTTCATGAACAGTTATGAGACAGACCTCTGTGACTTTTGCTTGTAACTTTTCCAGAGGTACTGCCAGACAGAACTTGCCTGGACTTCAGCAACTCACCCTTCGAGATTACACTGCAAAGCTGGCAATACTAATTGGTGTTCATTTAATTCTACATGCAATCTAGCAATATGTACATTGAAAGACAGAGGCATTAGCTGTAGATATATGCTGATGTGGCCCATGCTGGAAAAATGATCTTCACAACCATCTCGTGTAAGTTTCATGTTATTAATGTACATTAAAGGGTGCAGGCACTTGAGAACCTATGGCACAAATCTTCCTGTATCATGCTGTACCAATGTAGAGGCAAGTTTTGTAAAGAGAAAGGAAATACTACATATTTTAAAAGGCTTTTAACATTGTCTCACCATGACAACACACAGGAATATGGCTAGGTGACACTACTCTGTGATGGGTGCAAAACCAAATGGTTAGGCGTCCTTACCAGCAACTCTTCAACTGTCAGAAAAGAAGATTGTCAAACAAAATTCCTGAGTCTAATCTTGGTCTGGTTCTATTTGTTTTTTCACTCTTGATCAAGTTGTTTGAAAATAAATTATACTCATGTAATTTAAAGACAAAAGTAAACTATAAGGCAGTGGAAGCAATGAGGAGGAGAGAATTAAAACCCCTGAAGATCTTGAAAATTGAAGAAATAGTCTAGAAAAACAAAAATAAGTATGCTATTCAACAGAGACAAATGCCAGGGTTTACATTTAAAAAAAAATATAAATAAACAAAGGATGGGAAACAGTGATGGCAGGTCTTTCAGCAGGACACAAGGGCTGTAATAAGTTAGAAAAAAATGAAAAAGGAAAACATCTCACTGATATGTAGAAATTGTAGCAGAGTTTAAAACCACATAAAACAATGGCTCTGCTGGGGTATTCTGACAGTACTGCATTTCAGTTAGGTGGTGGATCAGCCAGAGAAGGTCTAGAGAAGGAGAGTAAGAACAATTTAAGGTACAAAATATAAGTCTTCTAGTAAAAGACTGAAGCATTTTGAGCCATATGGAAGGCATAATGAAAGATGCAGACAAGCTTTTTTTTAAGGCTTTGTCTATGCCAGTAGTGAATAAGGTGGGAAATTATGACCTTAAATTCCATAAAGAAGAAAGATTCAGGTTATACTTTATGAAAATCTTCCTAAGAGGACAGACAATGAAGCAACACAATAAATTGCCTGGAAGGACTGTGAAGTCATCTTCTCATCAGAAGAAGATGGCCTAAATTATTCTGACAAGATAACTTCACATTTATCAGTAGTCTATAACTATGTTCTTCCTTAAACAATACATATATACTTGCATGGAAACATACATAAAACAGATAAATTGAACACCTCAAAATTAAAAATAGAAAACTTGGAAAAGAAATATATTTTATTTATTTAAGTAAATAAGTACCAAGACTTACACTATCATCTTTCCAACCTTCACCCTTTAAAGTCAAAGCCACTTATAAAAATGGGACCAGGGCATGGCCAAAATCAAGGTATTTTCGAAGTACAAAGCTACCTAATTGGCATATTCATAATACTAAAAACTCTGATAACTTTTATCTGATAAGGACAGTTTGGTCTTCACCCAGTAATAAAATAGTAAAAATCCCTCCTTTTTACTTTCAAGAGAAGAAAAAAACCAGAAATTATCAAATTCAAATATTCATAGCTTGTCCTTATATGCCACAAATTAAGAGTTACTAATTATACAGTTGCTGCCAAACTGCTACACTCTTGTGACTTTTGTAATGATAGATTTGAGGATCCAGCAGGACAGGCTGTATCATAATATCTGCAAATGAAATACCAATGAATGTACCAAAAAAGTAGTATAATTACACAGAAAATATTTATTTAATTACTTACCCACACAGAAAAAGATGCATCACAAAATGGATATTTATAAAATATTGATGAATTTGCAGGTTGCAATCCTGTTCATAACAATCCTAATTTGAGGAAGCTTATTTAACACTTTTTGGCAAAGCTTCTATGTCTTATCCAGTATTTTAAAATTTAGTTATCAGCCTTCAATTGATATTCAATTTAACTTCTGGCTACTGTTCTGAGGAGTGTTATATCCTGGTTCCCTATTTCTAGGCAAAAACAACTTATCAATTATAGGTCTCCTAGGTCTATTAGCAATCTCTGACCTTTAAAATGCAATACTCAGAAATAAATATTGATAAGACATAACACTGTGTCTCAGGAGACCAGAGTTTCAGCCCTGTTTTTTTAGCTTGTTTTGAAGGCACCCGTGGACAAACTATTTCACCTGTCTTTGCCAACCTGCCCCCATCATTAAAAACAAGCTAGTGTCCTTTATTAAGCACTCTCATTCAACTCTTCTACCCACTGAAGCTTTTCTAAGACACTGCAACTAGTTTTCCCTGGTGGGCAGCTGGAACAACATCCTTCAATGCCAAAAAATACTTTTCTCATAACAAGATAAGAAGAGCGAATTCAATCTGAGGCCTAATTATTCTGGAAATATCCCTATCCTCATGCTCTCCTCCCAAACTACCTGAAGCTACAGAACTTGAATGTGGATGGTTTCCGGTTCTAGCGTGAACTCAGCCTATGTTCATCCAGGCATGACAGTAAATCTGAAGGCTGACTGAGAGATAAAACAGGATTATCCTTTGAGATCTACAGAAGAAAAAAATTATAGGAGATTTGGTACTATCTATGGTGTTATCTATTTAACAGTACTGGAACAAATGGTACACTTCTGACTTGCAGAGGGAACAGAAGGTAGTTTGGCTGAAATCAGGTTTTTCTCCCTTTCTCACAAGTGAAAAGAAAGTGAAAATAGCAGGTTTTGTTCATTAATTATTTGGTATCCCAGAGTACTTGTAGCAGGACTCTGAGACTTGCTTGAAACTCTGTGGCTCATTGTGTATATCGAGAAACCTGAATATTCAGGAACCAGCTGAAGCAATTTCAGCTACAAAGGCTTTCAATTTTGGATTTCAGTCATTAAACCTTTTCATTACCTTCCAATTCAGCTGAGGCCAGGATAACAGTCTGGAGCTCAAGCCAGAAAAATGAAGGAAAAAGAAAGACCACAAAAAAATCCTTATCAGAGTCAAAGCAATGCATCAGAAAGAATTCAGCCTGTGGGTATGCTCTGTCATTTGAAGGTACTTTCCTACCTGTCCTGAAATGAAAATTTACAGCGGCAGGCTTCTGTTGGACCTTTGTCTGCTCAATAAATGTGAAATAACCGCAATATTTTGACAGAGTAACTGCATATTTTCCATTTGGATGTGGATCTTACCACAGCTGCCCATGCTCTTGCTACCTTTCCTGCTTTTGTGTTCTACACTCATTTCCTCATGGGGATGGCACAACACATTGCAGCTGTCAGAGATTGTATTTTCCTGGTAACTGCAGTGTTTAGCACAGAACACAAATTGGACCGGTATTGCAAAATCTGCCTGACTCTCAATCATTTTTCTGGCTGATGTTCTGACTTACACAGTTCGGATTAAGATTGCCACAGATATAGGATATCATTTTTTGTCCCAGCTTCTCCTTAGTAACAAGATAATTATAAAAGTAATTCTGATTTTTTTTCCACAGGAATTACTACTAAAATTAGACAAGCAGAAGGGATTTTATGCTCTAAAATGGATCAAATATAAAAACAGAAATTAGTCATTGCATTTGCATACTGGTGATAATCAACAGTTGACTCCTTATAAATACATGTTTTAAAAGTATTTAAATCCTGGGATCCCAGGCAATGCAAAAATATACCATAACTGCAAAGCAAACAGCACAACTTCTCTTTCTGGCATGTGCTCTACTTGAGTAGAATACTGATTGCACTTGATGTCTTTTCATCACAGACATGAACTATCTGTTCCATTCATTTCAAAAACAGTTTTAAATGGATACTGAAATGGATTTTACCAGTAGGACAGACCTATCTCATTAAAGCCACTGTAGCCCAGCTCTTGCCTGCTAAGTCCCAGATCTTCAAGGTCCATGCATTTAAATCCAGGTGGGCACTGGTAACCTTCTTCTAGCTCTCTGGAACAGTGGGTGTCTGGGATAGCTAAATTATTCCAGGTTACATTTCTGTGAAAAATACAAAATTAAGTTGTTACATAAACTCAGTTCATAGCAAAACTAAATATTTGAAAGTTAGAGGACTAAAGGGAAAACTTCATCAGCTGTTATTTTTACTATCTGATGTTCTTTGGTATACACTGTTTTCATTAATTAAGCAGTTATTGCAAAAGGCAAGCTAACGAACTCTTCATCCTTACGTAATGACAGTACAAATACTACCAGCAGAAATTTCACACTAATGCCTAGAGACCCCATAAAAAATGGAGACTCTCCAAGAAATGGAAGAGTTAACATTCAGCAGCTCCAACTGTTTTTTAATGCAATTTGAAGACAATATTTCAAGCTCCTTTGCAGATCTTGAGAGTGTGTTGAACTGGAGTCAGTACTATGACTTTGACTTACAATGGCATTACCTGTGCTTGCTTTGACACTCCTTAGAAGGATCCTTGTGGATGACTTGTCAGTCACCAGAGTATGTATTCAGCTTCTTGTAACTTGCTCAGTACAGGTTCCCATCACACATGAAGGGTCACAGGAAAGAAGCCAAACCACTACATGTCGAGTGCAATTAGTATCTAGGCATCTGCTGTGACTGAAACAGATCTCTGACTTCCTTTTAGGTCAGTCCAATGATTTGGTATAAGAGACGAAAAAATCTGAACTGGTTTGAATTGGGTCAAGGTAATTTATATAAGTGACTGTATTTTAAAATAGAAAGATCACGAGACAAGGGCCAGTAGCCCAACACAATGTCACAGTGTTGGCCATTTTTACCATTGTCATCTTATTGCAGGGTTCCATACTGTTGTCTCCTTATCACAAAAGTTTCATACCTTGGTGTTTCTCATAGACAGCTCCTCCAAGCACTGCCTCTTTCTTCTATACCAAGTAACCAACTGCCTCCAGTTCTATTCCCAACCATCCAACCCACTCTTTTATAGAACTCTTCTTCTCATTGGTTACAGCTGTGGCCTGTTAAAGCCAGGCCTGTTCCTAATCTTTGATAATTGGCCCAGCTGCAACTCCTTTAAGGGTAAGATTACTTTCTACATGATCTTTATTTTCTTATATTCTGATCCCCTACAGTCAGAGGCTGAGCACTACTTGTTTTCCCAGTTTCTCTAGCAGCTGTGATTGAGCTGCTGGAGGCTTTGTCTCACTGGAGCACAACAGGAATTTAGCCAGTCCCAGCACTAAGGGCCACAGAAACTAAAATGATAAGGAGGACAAGGTTGTTGCTCTCTGTGCTATTACATATACGCCTATGGGTTATAAATATATAAATATGGGTTATCTAAATACTCCCAAACTTTGGGAAGCAGAAGCTTAGGCAGTTGATTCCCTCTAATCTCTTACAGTGCCTAGTTAATGATCACAATACACAATCCTTTGCCACAGACTGATCACCCCGTTTTCCCAGAAGTTGTTTAGTTAAGAGGTAACCTTAGGCAACCACCTCCTCCACCCTGAGCAGGTCCCTGCTAGGATCTGCAAAGCAACACAGCAGAGAAATAGGGATTTATGTTACTTGTGCTATGGGGCTGCTGGGAAAACTCAAGAGAAGAAAGGTCCAAATAAGGCTCCAACTCTGCTGAATGAGCACACAGCTAAGCAACAACTGTTTTTTCCCCTGCTTGTACTCTCTCATCTAGCAAATGAAAAATCCTGATTTTTGGTTCAGTTCTAGGGCAATTTCAAACCAGACATGAAAAGCTAATCACAATGAGTTCTGGTCTGAGGAAAAAAAAGTCAATAGCATTTTCCATTCTTTTTCAGGTTAATTTTGACTTCCTGGTCACAGCACAAACTTTTGATATAAAAACACCCAAAATGAATTGCTGAAAGTTATGAAAAAAATGCTGTTGTATTCACTTTGTTATCCAGAGGCATCGACCAGTGTCTTAAAATACAAAATTTCAAATTATCTCGCTTGTCCACAGAAAAGGTGAAACTTTTCAGCCTGCCCTTTAATATAATTAGTATCTTCTTGTTCTTCTGAAAGTCCTTTTCCTTTAATCTAACTCACAGAAGTATTTTGACAACTAAACTGGGTGAACAGAAGCTTTAATTATGTTTTTTTTATTGTTTTTATGCACTGCATGGAATAGCATTACATTATTTGAAACTTGTCAGTGAGAAAACAAAACATCCTACAAAATTGTTTCCTAGGCAATTATAAATGCAGATAAATAATAATTGTGGTATCTATCCTGTAGCCATTTCTTTATGATACCAGAGAGACCTATATATCTGCATGGCTGCACACACAGACATGTACAATTCCAGATGGAGTTTTAAAAACACCTTGAAATGTAGCAGTGTGCATAACTAAAAAGACAGATCCACAAGCATATGTGTATTTGCTCCAGGTTTGTAAACATGCTCAGCACATGTCATTCAAGTATTTCAAAATTAATCTCTTCACTCTAATTTCTTTAAATTAGATGTTAATTCATACCCAGTTTCATGCTTTATTTTAGATTTATGATACTGCTATCCAAAAGCCATTATCATATATGGGATTAACATAAAACAATATTTTACATATATTTTTAGAAATTAAAATTATTCATTGGCACAGGCAGATTCAGAACTTCAGCTACTGGTAGCCAATGAATTACACATTATGGCGTGCATTAGAAAATCCCTCAAATCCCAAGAGGGCAGCAGCATGAGGGCGTATTATTAAAAGCATTGCTGGCTCTCAATCACTGCAATGTGAAGCATTCACTTAAGTGCTTCATTTAAATTTAGATAATTTTTTTTATTTAACATCATCTTAAAGAAAAAAAAAAAGCTGTCTCTGTGCACTGAGTATGATTTAGGCTAAAAATGAAGTCTCTCTGCTTATAGTAACTGTACAGATACAGGCCTTTTTGGCTCACTGTCCCTTGGCAAGTTGTGTTCTGCCTCAAGACAGTAAATAAGCATAGAGTGGTACACATGGACTAGAGAACACTGGATATCTAGAAGTGGCTAGAATATCACCAGATGTTTTCAATATAAGATGATTTAAATTTTATTCCTCATTGGCCATACTCAGTATCAATTAAGTACTGAGATACTGATTCAGCCCATAACTAGTTTTAAGCATCTCAAAAGTTCAATTAGGCAATGTTCTTAAATGTCTTGCTGAACAGGATAAATTGCCTAGATAAATTTATGAACAAGAAATAATTTGTCCCAATAGTCCCACAATATTTCTGTGCAGAGTCTGTGGAGTGCAGTATCAACCCAACAGGCAAGCTGAGAAATTAGTTCTCCACAGGAAAACCAAGGATGAGGAAGGAGATAATTGACTCCACTTCACTTGATAGGCATCCTTCAATAGCAAGATTGTTGCAAAAGACACAGGACTGTTACTCTGACATGTTTAAGTGCCTGAAGAATGTTATGATTACATACATATGTATACCACAGGAAGGACATGAATTGATATCTCTTGGGAGTACAGTGCCTGTTTTCCATGGCATCTGTTACAAAACGGGTCATTCAACCACCATGTGCTCATGTGAGAACAATCCCTCTTTCAGCACCTTCTCCTTACTACAGCAGTTCTTCAAAGAGGGGTTTTCACACCCTAAGAGACAAATTACCGTGGAAGATTCTAGCTTCCTGTTTTCTGCTAGCCTTTCTCTAATGAAAACAGAGATGGGGGGGAAAAAAAGGATTTTTTTTTATTCTGGTATTCTATTAATTTTCTAGGATAACACCAGAAAGCTTTTTGTGCAGTTTCCAGATCCAGAAAATCAAAAACAAAAGCTCAAAACAAAACCTAAGTAGTCTGCTTATTGATTTATTGATAAGGTATAAAGAATAATTTGAAAAGGTTGATTAGGTAAAGAAGTTAATAAGTAAAACTTATTTAACTGGAGCTGAAAGGTTTTCTGTATTTGTTAAAAGGAACCCTGTGTCTGTCCCTGTACAAAACCAGGCTGCCCAGCTGCTGACTGAAGAGCTACTGCATGTTAAAAATACCATAGCAGACATAAAAATGGCTGGTCAATCATGATGCAAATAAGTAGCAATGGTGCAGCTTCCAAAGAGGGAGCAATACATTAACTAGGGCTCAGAGGAATTGGCACTGTGTTCTGTGCTATCCATTTCCATTAGTGACCTGGGGAACCCTATGAACCCAGCTACATCAAAATCACACCAGGCATATGATGAAGGAGAACAAAAACCTTTGAGAACAGAGAATGATTATGCAGTTCTGAAGACTTTAAAGGTTACTCTCAATAACTGTGATTTAATGTCAAGCAATAAATTCAGAAAGTGATAGAACCTAAACAAAAAATGGACACTGCTGTATAGAAAGTACTAATACCAAAATAAGCTTAGATCAGATGACTAATAAAAATTTTTCCTTTAGATATCAAGAATTATAGGTTTTTTCTTTTGCTAGACATCTAACTGAATATGCAATTTTGAAAAAAATAATCCAATCCTGTATGTTTCAGAAGAGATGCTTCTGCTTTGCCATATTGCCAGAACACAAGGGAAAAGCACCAAGCTAGTGAGACTCTAGCAATAAATAAATCAATCCAGAGAACTCCATGTTACACAGACCTTTTTCCTGAAGCTCAAATTAAATGAATGCTGAGCTAGGATCTCTCAGTAAATGCTTTCTGATGAAGTAATACTGTATTTCTACATTGACTTTAGACAAGTTATCTGATGAATATTAATACACAGCTCTCTTACATATATAGGTCAATGATATCTAATAATTTGTCTTTATTCTGAAAGTCGGGGTCATCTACTACCACAAAACAACTTCTCTGCACTATTCAACATAATTATCATAGTCCACAAACCTATTTCTTAAAGCTTTAAATTTTATCTTATATCAGTATTTTATGAAATGAGATGTACATTAAAAGCTGAATTGATTCTGTGAAAGTAAGGTCAGCTGTGTCATAAGCATTCTGTTTTTAACAACGTTTTGGTGCTTTTTTTGAAACAACAGAATACAAAAGCAAAATATGTGTAGATGTGTATTAATAGTAGTGGAACCTCTCAGGTCACAAATCTGATATAGAAAATGCTAATTGCTAGGGTAGCAAATAAAAAATTCTTTTTTACAAATATATTTCTAATTAAATGAATCATAAAAAAGAACAGATTCTCACACCAAATGCAGAATAAGTTGTTTAATCACCAACACTTCACACTCTAGATTTAAAGCTCCCTCCCACAACTGAGTCAATATAAATAGCCAAAACTTGTAACTCAATTTTGTTTTCCTCACACTGACTACTGCTGCCTTGGGGATGCCTCATGGTAGCCCTCAGTATTTAGATGCTGATCTAGGAGGTCCCAGGTCTATGAGAGCCCTGTGTCCTACTTGAGCATCTTGGATATATCAGTAACACAAATGCCTGCCCATGGGTAAGTGCATCAAGTTAAAAACCCTCCAAGCTAAAAAAAAAAAAAGGCACTTTCTATGATCAGCCAAGTCCTTAGCCTTAGTTTGTTTTCCCCCAGCAGCTTCAGCCAGTTATAGAGCATATAATCTTGTTCTCAAACCAAAAGACTTTCCTTAAGGAAGAGAATTTACAGAGATAAAAAGAAAAAAATACTCATGGCATAACTATAATTAATTGCTGTAATTTTATACAAATAGAAATGAGAAAATCTGTGGTTAAGATTCTTATGACAATATTATACAGAAACATTGTGCAGAAAGGAAGTTTTAAACTACTTTTCTAATTAGACCTTATCCTCTTAAAGGCTCAGATAATTCATGGCAATTGCTATGCACCTGATGATACCATTAGGTAGTAAAAAATATTTGAATTTTTATTTAGTATTCCAAGTTACATTTCTTTTCAGAAACTTTGGGAAGTTGAAAGACAGGAAGCCTAGATGGAAAATTGCTTGCTTTTTACCCGATTCCTTGCAAAAAGTAAAATCAAAAAAGGTTCAAGTTTATTTGTTGCATAGTGATCGTGAAAACAATCTAAGCACCTAGGCAAATTTCTTTTGATTTTTCCTTTTATATGTGCTCATCCAATCAAGTATTTTTCTCCTTCTTCTTTTCCTTCTCTAGAGTTTCCCAGAGTGGGAAACTCTGCACATACAACTGCTGTTAAGAGATAGCTCCTAGACTACTTCCTTACACTAGTGCTCTTTTTACAGGCCTAACAATAATAACAGCTGCTTCTGCACAATTGTTAGAATAGTAACAATATTGTGCTATAATAATTGTAACAGCTTTGTTTCTATAACAAAGTCTTCTGTCTACTATTTTCATAATTATTACCCCACTATGATCTCAGCTTAACAAGGAAAAAATTAACAAATAATTATTAACAAATAAATCACGGATATTGATATCTCTAAAATTTGCTGTAGTAAGTCTTTATGATTGGGCATAATTTTTTCAACTTTGCACTCAGTCTTGACCCTGTAGTGAGACACACATATGATTGTTAACTTCAGTGAAATGGCTCCATACTGCAATTGAGTTCTACTGATACATCTTCTAATTTGTGCAGAAAGAGATGGCAACTTAGAACCATGCTGCTGCTGGAGCCATTACAGGTTCGAGAGAATCTAGGACTGTCATCCAAAATCATGGGTGAAAATGAAAGAAATGTCACAGAGTACCTCTCTGGTTTAAGGACTGCAGATTTGTTTAGGCACAATTCTTCCTCTGATGTTTTATAATCTTAATATTCCTGAGTATTCCCAAGGGTAATTTTTAAATATTTTACTTTCGGTCAAATTTAAATCTAAGGTTTCATGTACCACACTTTCAGAGCCAGTTTCCTGTTTTTAATCCAACAACAAAATCTGTGTTATCTTTTAAACTGTAAGCGCAAAGTTTTCATCCATATTTAATGTTTCTCATAATTATATCTGTAATTATAACTATAAAGCCTTGAACTCTTTCTGGTAACAGATTTTGTCTTATATCTATTCATTACTTTTATTATATTGAAAGATAAGATAGGGCATGCTTAAGGACTCGTGGATTTACAAACAGCATAAATACAAAGCTTAAATTTTGGCAACGTTCCATATTTTACATTTTAGCTTGGCAAACACAGACTCTACTAATCAAGAATAAGTAACTGAAGAGAATACCAGACAGCATCTGCTAAGGGATAATTATATTCAAATCAACAAGCCCAAATAACCGAGGGCATCTCTTCCATTAATTTTTGATAAATCTTGAAATAGCAGGGAAATTCCGGAAGAATGCTAATGTGCCATTAATTTTTAAAGAACAAGCAGCTCAAGTGCTTAGCCTAACATCAAGCAAGACAAAAGAAAGAGCAAGCTGATAAAAAGTCTAGTTAGTAAAGAGTAAAGAACATTAATGTAGTAAGTGGCAGCCAGAATGGATTTAGAGAAAATAATACTCATCACAGCAACATGAGTTTTGTAAGATTACAGATTTGTCAAATGAAATTGCCTATCTTGGACTTTGTAAAGCAATTCATTCAGTAACATATGACTGATTAAAAAGTTGGCACTATATAATATCAATAAAGTACCAGCTAAATGGGCTGAAAACTGATTAACTGACATGTCAAAAACACTTCCCAGTGAAATTATCAAAATTATCTACCAGAATCAATGAGGGGAAAACATACAAAAATAAGAATAAGGATAGAAACATAAATAACAATAAGAACAAGGCATTATGACAAGTTATCAGAATTACTTGGTTAGCTTGATCAAATAACCTAAAATATGCTTTAATACAGCCAAATGCAAGGTTATAATGGCAGGATCACTGGCCTGTAGCCTATGAATTAAAAGGGATAAGAGGATGGAAATATTATGTTATAGAATATAGGTGCCACATAAAATTTGAGATGAGGGGATATAACAAGGCATCCTCTCATATTAGTCCCAATAACATCATGGCAAGAAAAAACTGCTTCTCCAGACTGTACACACATAAGCAATAATGAGTTAATGTTCCTCTGCACATGAAACTCATACAAATCATGATGAGTAGTACATACAGATTTTTCATCACAGTTTAATATTTTAAAAACTGAAGAAGTAATAGAAAAAAAGAAAATGATAACATTGAAGAAGATGGTTTGCAGAAAAAGATCTAAAGAGCTAAATAATGTTAGTTTATTGAAAAACATATTGAAAGGTGCTTCAATTGTTCTAAGTGGATTCACACAGAGAAAATACTAGGAATTAAGGTTCTGTGTAATCTGGCATAAAAATTATAACAAGAAAAGAAAGCTAACAGTAGAAACCAGACAAATTAAAATTATGAATTAGGAACACTTTTTAACAGTGAAATAGTTTTTGTAAGAAACAAAAATTTCCCTTGCTTATGCTGTTCTTCTGCAAACCAGTCAAGAATAGATACACACCTAGGAGATGCACTGGAGTCAAACACAAGCTATATGGTGTCACAGAAGGGAAAAAATTGAAGCCTGACTAGATGATACAATAATTACTTTTAATTTTAAATTCAATATATAGATACTGTAATATCTTACTACTGCTAATGTATTTTCTTTCAGTAATTTTCCCCAATTACTTTTTTAATTACTTTTTTAATATCTTGCAATTGAGTTTAGATCTTTTATTCACTATTTATCTGTTCACTTTCAGGCTCCAGTATTGGGGGGTATTTTTGCCAGTTTTCACAATCTTGTAGTGTCTAAATTGGAGTCTGTGGATGAAACTTGGATAATCTTAGTTTTTTCCCATTTTAGAAGACAAAAATTACTTACATGTTTATTCAACAAATTAAGAAAACTTATGCACTTTCTTTTCCTGCCCATATTCAGTAATAAGGCACCATGACATCAGACTGCCTATTATGTGAGGCAGCAACACTGAGTAAAGTTGGGTTTGATTTTGATTGTAGTATTTTTTCATTTCACATGTGACCTAAGTTAGCATCTAAAAATGTACCTTTGATGTTGCTTCTATTGCTACTCACTGCACAGGAATTTTGAACAGATTCAGATTAAATCACTAACCTTATCTCACACTTCAGGGTGCAAAAGTTCAAAGATCAACACCTCTTTGCTGAACCCCTAGAAGGAGCTGCACAAGTAAAGACTGCAGCTCTGATGTCCTGACTTACCCTACCTCATTTTAGGCAATGAAGACAGAGAGAGGGAAATACAACTCCAGAGGTTCAAGGTCAGTGGGTTCCTCCACACCTGAGGCACCCTTCTCTCTCTGACAGCTAGAGAGGAAATTCAAGGAATTTAGATTCCTAGCACAGGTGCTAACATCAAAGTCAGATGATTCTGTTCCCATGGCAGATCACTGATGTCACACAAAGACAATAGTGTCACGAAAAGAACCAAATGAGAATGCCCAAATGAAAACAGGATGGCTGCAGGTACTCAACAAATTTGACAAACCATTGGTTTGATCACTTGTTACTGGCATTAGAGGAAATTAAATTCAATTTACTCAGCCATTCCTTTCAAAGCAACTAAGTCACTGAAGTTCACCACAGAAAAATGAGTAAAAGAAGAAATATATCCTATGGAAAGTGCTGAAATGTACATACAAGTACTAGAAAAAAAGCTCAAAAAAGAAAATATCAGAAGTTCCAGTATGCATTTTTTATAAAGTAACATGCACAAACAAGTACTAGTTTGAGATTTCATCAAATTCCACATGACATAACAACTCTATGACACCCCATTTTTGTGGCTGCAACAGTCAGTCCTGACACAGCTGAATTCAAATGGCAATTGCATGATATGTATGCCAATGCAAAACTTATTTCAGAAGAATCAAAATAACATGAATTAATGGCATTTACACAATGAAGGAAGCTGTCACTCTAAGTGCTTAATATACAGGACATAAACAGGAAGAGTTAAAATCAAATCCAGCTAGCTTGCATGAATCTGCATGTCACTGAGGTATATTAAATTAGACTTATAAATAAGTTGATCTCATACATATACTACTGTTATAATCCAAAACAGCATTAATTTATAGTATTTAGAAGAAAGATTAAAACCCACCTCTCTTGTCTTTTAAATTGCAACATCGTGAACTGAAATTTGTATAACAATCTAAGCTGAAGACTGTATCCAAGTTATTTTAAAGTATTTGGTGATTTTGAAGCTCAGGACCACTCCAAAAAATCTTAATGTTATATATTGGAATTCTCTGGATGAAATATAGAAAAATATCTTCTAAGTTGCTGTCTAACCACTATAAGGAAAACCCAAGGCAAAAAATCTGCACTGTAGGATTTGAAAATCTCAAGATTGAAGTTCATCTGGGAATTACTTCCATCAAAGTTTACTTGCACTTTTGGATGCCTCACCCACAAAGAAGAGTTAGCTGCATCCAATGAGTGGGGAAAGTTTTCCTGACTCTTTCTTTAGACCACTGCAACATGCAGTTTTATCTCACTAGACTTTTTCCTTAGGCACCAGACAGGGTGACCTTCAGCATGATAAGAAAATACTGCCCTGAATCCAAATCTGAACTACATGCAAAACTAATTCCTTTCTAAAGGTTGTGTTGCAAAGTGTGAAGACCATACACAGGATGCCTTCATCAAACGCATTTACACACACCAGTCACAAACATCTGAAATGGCAGGAGATGTGACTTAACCCAGAAAAAGGGGCTGCTACCACTGAGCACCTAAGAAAAAAATTTCAACGTCATCCAGCTAGTTCAAAAAGGAAATTAGCATTTGGTGACTGGCCATCTGACAAGGCCCATCCGCCAAAGCTCTCACTTTACCTGGGAGAAAGCAGCTTGATATCTCCAGTTGATAGCGTGACTGGTACCCAAAGTAGGCAGGAAGACTTACTGCCAAAATTGGATTGCTGTGAAAGGGCTTCTCTGTCAGGGCATTGCAGGGAGAAGTATTAAAACACACAGCTGCAGACCTACAGTAAGGTCAAATAACTTTTTCAGGGATCTAAAATATTGCTGGGTTTCCAAGAGACCCAAATGTAAAATCTCAAATTGGTCTAGCCTTCAAGCCTTCAGGCTACCTCCAGCTCTAAAGAAAAACTGAATGAGACATTGACAGATTGTAACCAAAGCTTTGTCCTCAAATAGCAGCTGAAAAGCCCTTCTCATTAACTTGCCAGGTAGAAGGTGTACAATAAGTTGGTTTGGATTGTAGTTTTAATACGGCTGCTGGGCAATGGACATGACAATTAAGAAAAGAGTCAGACAGCACAAAAGGCTAAACTCTACTAGGTAATGACTCTTGCTCCTGCTGCCTTGGCAGATGCCCCTAAGAAGGAAAAGGCATGAGAACGCCAAGCCTTTATTTGAGGCAAACTGGAGATGAAGACAAGGAGCTGAAAGGAAGAAGGTGGTAGTGATGTAGGAATTTGTGAAGAAAACTGGTCAAATCACACATCAGTGAACCCAGAACAGCCTGCTACAACAGGGACAAAAGGGTGGCAAGTATTTTAGGCACTGGAAAAAAAGCGAATGTGGTATGCATTTGTGCCAAGTACAAAGAGCGTAGTTCACCGAGTATAAAGGCAGGTCTTCCACACTAAGGAGTGACATCAGATTTGGGGGATTTTCTTGAAATTTATTAAAAACTCTGGTATCTTACATGAGAGAGTGAGCAGGGGAGTGAGGGCCAAACTACATAAGCAGTGATAAGAGACATGTGTAAAGACTGAGTACAAATTTATTTTATGTAACTAGAACAAAAAAGTTAATGATAGCACCTCTGATAGTAAAAAGCATGTTTTTGTGGGAGGTTTGGACTTTCCATGTGGGGTAGGATGAAAAATGAAGTTGGAACATTCATGAATAGGCTCTCACCTTAGTTGGTACACAAATGGAGATAAAACAATAAAAACTGCCAGAAGCCACTCTCTCACTTCTGTCCTAATGTACAATAGCTCTGCATCCAATCCTCCTCACTTCCAATGTGCCTCCCTTTAAAAGGGATGTAGCAAAGGCAAATTGTTCTTTAGATGTTCAGGATAACGACTCTGGACCTTTTGTTATGTCAAGAAGGACTACATAAAATCACAGAAAAATAAGGTTGGATACGAACACTCTACAGGACATTAAATATAGTTCTCTGCTCCAGTCTATTTCTACTTTTCCCGGGAGAAGTTCCCACAGGCTGTTTTAAAGATCCTCAGGAGTGAAACTGGGAGCCTGTCTAAGAAATAGGTGCAACTTTACACCTACCACTGCAAACTTTTTTCCTAATGTCCTCTCTAACATGAAATTTTCATCCTGAAATTTTGTACGTGTACTTCTTATTCTAGTGTATTAGAGAAAGAGTGACCATATTCCCTTTTGCACAGAATATTCCCATATTCTGTGCAAAAGTGTTATCCACACAAAACCTGTGATATGTCTACCACTCTTTTAAAGTCAAAAAACTGCTGAACACTCTTTATCAATTCTGCTCTCTCTACATATATATTTGCTCCTTGAGACTCTCTCCAGACAATGCCCGTATGTTGTAAGATACTACAATTTTACATTTTTACATGCACACAGTACTGTTGATCTCCATTCCTCCATTATGCTTCTAAATTATGCAGAACTACCTTTTCCACGACTCACTATGCTGTATTTGTACAGCTGGTTTTTCCTAAGTGCAGTATGTTGTCCCTGCTGCCTTTCATCCAACTTTTCAGAGCATTTCTTCAATGTTTCAATACTGTTGTCATTCTAATCTTGTCTTTCGAAACATGGGCAGTCCTTCCCAACCTCACATCATCGTCAGTGCAATAAGTGTACCACCATGCAGGATATTAATAAAACTCCACAAAGCACATGGCAGACTTATGAGGATCCCTGTTCTTTCTGTTCTGATATTAACAGCATCTCACTGAGCATGTTTTTTAAGCAGTTTTGGACCTATTCTATGATTGTTTTCCCCTCAACCATGTTTCTCCTGCCAGCTTACAAAAATGTCCTGTGAGACTGCTACAAAGCCTTTCTAAACTAAAGAAATATGACATTCAATTCACATGACTGTTATACTGCCATAGGCAATTATATTTGTTTGACATGGTTCATCCTTTAGAAATCCATATTAGCTCCTACTCACTTCCTTGTTTTCTTCCAACTGCTTACAAAAGTTTTGTTTACCACAGAATTCTTTCAGGGAAAGAAGTTAAGCCTAAGTATCCCAGATATAATTCCCTGGCTTCTCTTGTCCTGTCTCCTTCCTCCTTTTATAGACTTCTACTGTTTTCCTGCTTCCCACTCACTCTCCACAAGTTCTCAGAACTAATAAAATAGCTGAGATGATGGCTTCAATGTGCTCACAAATATCTTGGGATGGATGAAAATTCCAGCAATTCCTAGGCCTTACTGAATTGCATTAATCCAAGGGAGAGGAATAGAATTTAGGCATCACATTCAGCTTCCAGGCAACAATACAAAACTGAAAACAGTCCTCTGGTTTTCAAAATAGTGTATTACATGGATTACTCATGAAAAGAGATCTGAAACAAAATGGAAACAGATCTCTTTCAAAATTCTCTCTCAGCATTCCTTACAAATGCTTGCACATCTAGAAGTGATTCTTTTGCACAGCATTTCAAGGTTAAATTGGATGTACTGCTATATCATCTGTGAATGTCAGGACATCCACAGCCTTCTCTATTAGTTGCCTGGATTCCTCTTGCAATATAAAATAAGAGAATTTTCCTAGCTTCCTTTATGTTTAAGAAATCAAACACTACCCAATCACCCATCAGGCAGATTCAATGGAGATCACTCTTGGGATTCCATTTTTCTGGGAATGTCTGGTCTTTCCCTCAATTATGTGATACACTGGAGGAAATTCTGACTTCTGGAATCCTCGTCTCCTGCTGGTTTCCATGGAAAGCTCAGTACCCACCAGACATTATTTCTGTACAGTGATTATCAGGTAAAAATCTTGTGGCTCAATATAAAACTTTCCCTACAGCAAGGAGGAGATTATGTTATTCAAATTCTTGTATTTATACTGAGCCAATTTCCAAATAATGTGTAAAATCCACTCTAGTTTACTCAAAAAAACTTATTTTTAAAAAAATCTCATAAAAATTGACCGGCTGAGAAGAAATTCAATCAACTTTGATGGCTGCACTGAGACAGAGAATTGTGTAAACTTAAACCGCTCCAAATCTTAATACAGACAAGTACATGTCATTACTGAGTCAACAGGAGCTGAAATAATTGGGTTCTCATCATTCTATCCTAGACCATCACTAAAAAGTCATATTTTTGTTTAAAACTGAGCTGGAAAAACAAAAACAGTGTAAAATATGTGTCAAATTAATTAACAGTGTAATTACTTTGGGTAAATATCCGTATCCCAATTCTAATAAAAAACAGGATTTCTGCTTAGAAATCACATGCCCCGTGAAAGTGACAAGAGCCCAACTCCTGAAGGCTTTTTCTCCTGGGCACCAATAGTGCTCCCATATCAGCACTCTCATCCATTCCTCTGACATGAAGTAAACTGAATTACTTCCCTTTTTGACTGATGCTGTATTTTAATTGTTTTTGGTTGGGGTTTAAACAACATCAGGCTGGGAAAAGTAAATTTTTTCCATTTCTCATGTCCCTGAGGAATTTATCCTAGAGACATGCTACCAGTAAGAGAGATTGTGAGTAAGTCCCAAAGACAATAATAAAGCAGATCTGGTTGTCCACTAAAATCAATAAATTAATGTGCTCTGTTAAAGAAGTCCCATTACACTGATTTTTTCAGCTTGGGCTTTGATTTCTTCCCTTTCTCAGAAACCTAATTACTCATTCTTACTTTCCCACTGCTGATGTAAGACAGAATCTCAAATTCCTTTTGTTCTTTTTAATTGTATTTATTTCCTCTATTAGATATTGTGGTGAACTTTCAGCTTCAGAGTCTTTGAAGCTGTTTTCTGACATTTTCGTGGCTTATCCATAGACAGATGGAAAGATGGCAAGAAGCCTCTTAGATCTTTCCATTACTCAGTAATTACTTTTCTTATCTGTTTTCCTCGGGATCTCCTGCTTTAAACAAGAAACTTTGCAAAGAAGGATTTTAAATTGACCTCCATGGTAACAGGCAGACAGGCCTACAGAAATATTCAGCCTATACCTTATCAAAAGTGTTAAAAAAAGGCACCTTAAAGAATGACTATGGGAAAATAGGTAAGTACTACAATTTATTACAATTTATGGCAGTTAGCCATATTAGTTTTTTCTCTTTTGGTGAGACTTCCTTTCCCTTAGCTCCAGTGCAGACTGAGATTTACAAAAGGAAAATTTACTGTTGTGGAATACATATAAACCGATCATGTGCTTTGGAATTATTCTTGCGTAGTCAAATGTATCTTGGGAGCAAAAATAAAGAAAGAAGTAAGTAGCTACAGAACTTGTATAGAAAAATTTCTTTTTCCGGTACTGTGTGAAAGTATACATTTGTATACTAGAGGTTACCAAGAGTAAATTGCAATTGATCTGGGAACACAACTATTTTGACCCTATATTGTATATCTCTGAAATTAATCTCAGATATAACAAAAAAAACCCACAAACAAAAAATCAACCCTCTCAAACTGTTTAAAATATATATATTCATCAAGATAATTGGATTTTATATTTCAAACACACCATCTTTTAAGCAACTAAAGGTCCATACTATGGAAATCTACATAATATACCAATTCTTGACAGGAAAAGATATAGTGGTTGAATATATCATCAAGAAAAAAATTTTACAACATAGTAGAAAAAAGATAAGTCATAATCACTTATCTTAAATAGGAAATAGAGTAATAAAATTGTATAAGAAGAAGACAATATTCCTTATAGGGAAGACAACTGTAAGAATACAGAAAAAAAAAGGACTTATCAAACGACAACAATAAACTTTTCAGCCTTTGTAAGCAAGTCAGATTTTGCTGATTCTCAGGCAGAATGAAAACTCAGATTGTGGTTAGCTCACTTCAGTATTTTTGTTTGTCATAGCTAACATCAGAAAATGACTCAGGAGGTGGAGAGACAGGAGGTCAGGCAGTGCGGGCATTGAGAAGGATGGAAAGATAAAAGAACTTGCTGCATCAAAGAGGCAATAAGTGTCTGATGAAGACACCATGTCCTTTCAAATAAAAAAGAACAGGAAGATTTTAAGACACCATTTAAAAATGAAACTTGATTCTCCCATAATAATTCATAAGGCAGTGGACTTAAAAGTGATTTCTAAAATGTCAGAAATAGATGAAGTCTTGACCACAAAAATAAGATTTTACCCTTCCTGTTTGCCATGGAGTTCTGCATAATAAGAGGCAAATCACCTAAAATTAAAGCTCTCACAGGTGGTCACTAATTGGATGGTTTTATTTTTCTAATCTTGACTTTGGAGCCCAGGATCTGGTTTGAAAAAATAATGAAAATTTACAGCTGTGTATCATTAAAGACAGAAGTTATTTAAGGACAAGTACAGCCAACTCTGGCCACTCTCCATTGCCTGGAACTGAGCCACCTGAAACAGAGACACAGACTCAACCTCTGAGAGGAATGTTTAACCCTCATTATAAAATTGAGAAACTGAACCTCAAAACAAAAGTAAAATTTGGCAAGGCAATTTTAATACTTTTGTGCTCTATCACATCCCAGCTAGTAAACTTTCCCGCATTCAGAAGTGACATGTCCCCTTCTTTCTAACTATATTTAGGACCAATATCTGTCCATATTGTCCTCTTTTTGCACCAGAACTGTTATTTCTTTCTCTATATTTATTTTTCTAGCCCATGATGGGAATTATAAATTCTGGAGCTAACTCCAGGAAGGTCAGTCCTGATATACATGAAGGCGGCACACCCTAACTCCAACCTGACCTTCTGCACTGCATTCCTCAAAATTTAAAACAGGAACAAATAGGTGTAAGTCTTCACAACATATAATGGTGAGTATTACAGACAAGAAGAGGAAATCACTACTTTCAAAGCAGGAGTGAGTAGTATGCCAAAACTGAGGTATACATCCACATGTCAATAAGAACGAAAAAATGTATCTTGTTCTTTGGAGGAGCACCATTCATCAGAAAAATTGGAGGAACAACTTTCAGGGAAAAAGTGGTGTCTAGTGTAACTGTAGTCATCATACACAATCATGGGAGCCCATTTAAAATTACAAGTGTAGTCTGGAGATGGCAAAAGTGATAAACTGCTTACTGAAGGTGTCTATCCCAGGTACCTTAAAAGTAACTTAAATTGGATTTCTAATACTTATACATCTAAAAACATATACTTGATGATATTGAAAGGAAAAGGAGTTAATGCGAGATATTCAACCTCAAATCTGAAATTCCCTCTGTTTTGCATACTTGACTTTTCCAACTTTAACGCTATTTTGGGCAGGTATTAAATTTTATTTTATACACTGGATATTTGTCCCTTTTAAGGTTTTCCTGTAATCCAGCCTTTCAAAAAACTAAAATTGAAGGGTTTCTGTATACCATTTAAAAAAAAATACTAACACTTATTCAGAGAGCAGCCTGATATGTATAGAAAAAATTAACAGAATTTTATGGGCAGCGCCAAAGTTACAAAATTAAATTTCCATGCGGCAAACATTACTATGTCACATTTATTATTTTTCTGCTGATTTCAAGGAAAAGTTATATTCAGCAACACAAGCAATTACATGACGTCCAGTCTTTCCTGCATTGTGTATTCCACTAATTTTTTTTTAAATAACATTCCATAACTCACAGAATTGCAGACCTTCTCATTACTACATGCAAATTTTTTACAAAGAATTTTTTTCCCTATTTCTACAGGAAACTGTCAAAATATCTGTGCTATAAAGATTTTCTCTTAAAAAAGAGAGGAACAGTTAGAATGAAAGAACATATCTGCACGAAGTATACGAAGGTCAGCTCCATATTTTACTATATCATTGAATATATAAGTACGAAAATGTCCCAAAGTAATTTTCTTTTTAATTTAACAAAATACTATATTTTGGTATTTGGTCTAGCATGTTCTCAGATGATTTTATAACCTTTTTTGTATCTGCCACTTCTAATTTTATATTTGATACTTTTTAGGTTCTATTTTAGAAAAAGCTTTAACACAGATTTGCAATCATCAGAAATTTATTCAGCTCACTAGCAGATTAAGTGGTATTTTGCTTTCTTACAATGCTTACTCTATTAATTTTGTGTTCTGACAAATTCAAAACAGGAATAAAAGGATCCAATTTTGACTAAAATAAAGGCCACAACTCCAGATGCAACATCTCCCTATCCAAAGGAAAAGGGACCAAACAAAGAAATAGATGCAATATGTTTCTCACAATGTAATGGTACTCAAGGACACAGTCAAACCCTCAGTTCAACAGGACAGGTAAGCACATTATCTGTGATTTTGCGACCCATCTCAGTGATTCAAGAGGGTACATTGTACTTTGAGATAATCCTGTGGTTAAGTACATGTTGAATCAAGAACATGATGTATACTCAATCACCAGCATAAAATATTTATCATCAGTATTTTTCAAAGGCTGGGGAAAAAAAGGATCTTTGAATCAGAGCATCAGGTCACAGAGAATTATTACTTCAGAAAGGACCTGAGATACTGGAAGAGGTTGCCCAGAGAGGTGGTGAATGCCCCATCCCTGGCAACATGCAAGGTCAGGTTGGACAGGAGCTCTGAGCAGCGTGATGTAGTTGAAGAAGTCCCTCTCATTGCAGGGATGTTGGACTAGATGACTGCTAAAGGTCCCTTCCAGCCCCAACTATTCTGTGATTGTATGATTCTTGGCCCATAAAAAGACATTCTAGGGAAAGAAAGAAGAGTGCAAAAGGTGATAAATCATTAGTGACCTGTTATGTGACTTGTGAGGGTTCCTCGGGGTGAGAGAGATAGACGAGAATCTTGCTTCATGATCAGAAGGCTGGATTTATTATTTTATGATATATAATACATTATGACTATACTAAAAGGAACAGAGAGAAAAGTTCAGAAGCTGCTATGCTAAGAATAGAATGGGAATCTAAAAAGAAGAGAGCTCTCTGTGAATCTGTTCCAGAGAGCTTGGTCCTGTGATTGGCCCTTAATTGTAAACATGGAACATGAGTCAATCACAGGTGCACCCATTGCATTCCACATCAGCAGATAATTATTGTTTACATTTTCTTTCTGGGGCCTCGGCTTCCCAGAAGAGGAAAAATCGCAAAGAGAGAATTTTTATGAAAAGATGGCTGTGACAGTGACCCAGGTCGGCCACAAGTGGCAATGCTCTTCACAAAAGTCCCCTCTGCTCTCCTGCTCTGTCACCTCCATGCCCCACCCAACATACAGAGTCACTCAGTCCCCTAAGTCAGACCATAGCCAAATGCTACAAATTGTAACCTCTCTGTCACACTTAAAATTTGTATTTTTCATAATTCTACTTTCGTTTCCTCAATTTGCCTTAGTACATTTTGCTGGACTGCTTTTAATCTATCACGCAGATTTTATATCTACTAATGCCAACTAAAATAAAACAAAAGCAATGAAAGAACAGGTCCACATCATGCCTGCACAGGTGAACTCACCCTGGCTGTGTGTCGTCAGTCACACAATGGTATGTAAAAGTTCCAAACATCTGCACACCCAGGATCCCATACAGGAGAAGAAAGAACAGAAGGAAAATTGAAACGCTCCATATTTGCTCTCCAGAACGCCTGGCAAAAAGATAAACAGGTCATTGAAAGCACAGGCAATGTGAAGCCTCCTCTCAAAAGAGTAGAATCTATAGAATAGAAAATACGCTCATGCAAAGAGAGCAGTATTTCATCCTGCAGAACATTTCTCCTTAAAACTTCTCTCACTCTGTGCACAAATAGAAAATGGGGCTGTGATTGTTTT
Source organism: Zonotrichia albicollis (assembly GCF_047830755.1). Taxonomy (NCBI): domain Eukaryota; kingdom Metazoa; phylum Chordata; class Aves; order Passeriformes; family Passerellidae; genus Zonotrichia; species Zonotrichia albicollis. The sequence goes on from NC_133820.1 coordinate 91,454,855, forward strand.
CTAAGTCCCTCAGTAATTAAACCAGCTGAAAACTGCAAAGGGTGGGAGAAACACGCAAATAAAATGTGCAAAATCTGGCTTTTGTAAAATACTATTTAATGACTCATACACATAAGATACAGTAATGAAATAAACTTGATACAGAATAAAGACCAAAAACTCTTTCAGATTACCATGACATGTTTTTTGCCATTACATGCTGTACCAAGCACACTTACATGTGGTTTTTTTCCTGTCTGTATACACACCAATATAAGCACACTGGCAACTGGAATGGTCAGGGCATATGCTCATGCAATGTTATTTATAAATATCACCCTACTAAGGGTATTCACTTTGATTATTAAATGGCCATATTAATGGAACAGAATTTACTGCCATTGGTTGAAAATTGCTGGCTACATTTATTAGCAAAAATACTTAAAAAATTATTTAAACATTTGAAATTTCTGATTGTTTTCTAAAAAACTTGATGATTCCTTAAATATAGAAAATAAAAAGAATTTTTTAGCCAGAACTAAAACTCAGGAGAAAAACACCCATTAAACATGAAGGGTTGTTGATTGACTATACAGTCAGTCTTTTAAGTCAAAACATAAATAAGCTTTGTTATTTTTCAGACAACAGCCTTACTTACTTCAAGATATTTGTTATCCTAGTTCTTGGCAGCTCAAAACGAAAATATATTCGGAATGCTCGGATCATAATGAGTGGTCGTGGAATCCGTAACATGCCCCAAGGTGACATCTGGTCAACGATTTCAGCTATTTCAAACACCTAACAAAGAAAAGAATCAACAGTTTGTCTTGAAGACTCTGTCCTGTCCTGAACCTGTGTTCACTTCCAGAGCTTTTAAAAGTATTAATATAATACATGTTTTTTATTTTAATTTTCAATCTTGGATTACTTTACAGTTTCTTTCTACCACACTTATTAGAAAGAAAAGTATTTCCAAATACTTTAATTTTCATTACCCTAATGAAAATCACAAAATATACTCTGCCCATGTTCATTAAGTTTGAGTCGCAAACAACTCAAGAAGACTATGCAAGCTCGTGCCAGCTGCCTGTTTCTGTGCTAGTCCTACCCCACATGTTTCTCACAACATTGTTGGAAGTATTAATATATTTTCAATATGAAAATCAGTATCTGTTAACATTGCACAGCACTGAGATTTTTACTGTGATATAAAAGTACATGTACACAGACTGCCTATAAGTTGCAACATGTTTATAAGTTCTCCATTTAATTCCAAGTGCATAACAAAATTGTACATTTCCTAGACTCCACTTACCATATAAATTTCAGCCAAGGCACAGGACAGGGAACCATTTCTTCAATACACTGACAGGTTATGCACTCAATAAAGAGTATTTAGCTGAATGATTGGGTGTAAATATCTTGTTTTAATCCCTGTCTTTCACTCTCGGAGAGTAACTGCTTGATTTAATGTTTGTTCAAAGTACTAAGAAAATGGAGAGGGAACCTGGTAATTCATAAACTGGGTAATGTACAGTTCTTATCTGTAACAATCAACATTCCTTCTGCATGTGTACAAGATGTACCAAAGTCTCCCCTGCGTAAAAAGCGTAAAATTACAATGTGTGTTAAAATTGTCAGAAATTTTATAAGTGCCTAAGAGCAATCACTACAGAACTTTTACAATCCTTATGTTATTGTAAGCTCAATGTCACAGTTTTCAACCTGTTCTTATGCAGAAAACCAGCTACAGTTAAGGACTGATTGATTTGCAGGACAAAATTTCCCCTATACCTTAACGCTGCAATTTTTTTGAAAAAGTCCAAGTTCCTTGCTTTATAAGAAATGATCAAACTGCTTCCAAATGTTTTGGGTTTTTTTCATTGTGCTTTAATATGAGTTTTGAAAAATGGCTTGTTAGGTATGAGTGATACTGTATGAAACCACTCCTGTCACGATATCATTACAACTACAGAATGGCAAACATCTGCCATTGGAATAATTCTCCCTTAGGTGCCTGAGATAGTCACAATGGCACCTACTAGACTCACTGGATGGAAATGAGTACAACTGTCAACTGGAGTAAGAGAGAAATGTCTCTCTGAAGATCCTCTTTCTCCTTCTGTCTGCACAGGGTTTATGTCAACAAGCATCAGATCAAATAAGAAAAAATAATCAAGATAAATTCTACTACTAATACAGATATGCTGCAATGTGCAATTATAAATCTGTTGAATTCAGCATGGTTTTTTAAAACAATTTCATCCATGTACAAGTCTACTTTCACAAATCACATTTATTTGATTGCGCCATGTATTTTTCACAATTAAGGAGCTATTCATTGTAAAAGGGAGTGAAATGATTACCTGTAAAACCAGTGACACCCAAAGACAAAAGACCATGAATCCATCAAACACACACCAACGATCCTTTACATAGGAGCTATCACCCTACAAGAAAGGAAAGCTAAGAGGTTAATTTTTGTTTATTGTCATAATTTACAAACTTCGTAAGTAAGAGCTCATGGAAGAGGTCTTTAAAATTGCACAGCTCTTCCTGTGCATTTTTAAAAAGCCATTTTCCAAAGACTCCAAAAGACTAGTATCTGGATCAGAATATACTGGAAACATATACACATTGTGTGGGTGAATAAATACTAACTTCATTCTTGCATGATATTTCTACGTTTGTGTCAAAAAAACCTTACAAAGACTGCTGTAAATCAAAAATCACACAAAAAATGAACACTGGACTTACTTTTCCATTGTATTTTCCATTATAAAATATTTACACAGGAAGATCAGTGTAAAATGCTGGCAATCTAGTATTGTGCTATTCAATTATTTCAGTACTGTTGAACAGCTTCAATTAAATCAGCATCATTTTACATTCATTTTTTCATTAGTTCTCAATCATGTTCCATGCTCTGGAGAAGCCTTGCTATTTCAAAAGCACTTGACAGTAACCACTGTAACATCAGAACACGGCTTTGGTGACAGTCCAATCCAGAGATCACTCCTAAAAGGCAGCACGGAGAATTCTGCATCCAAGCTCAGTTTCCTTTACTCTGCACTATTCTCAACCTTTGTTCCAGACTGCATGTTTCAATATCCTCATGTTCCACACCATTCCTGACAACATGCCCTCTACTGCAAGCTATAAAAACACTTTGTTGGGCTGCTAATGCCTGACACTTCACTTCAAACATTGAACCTAAAAATATCTACATTTATTAGACATATTATGGCTGAGTGTTAGATAGCTTTGTGTACTTCGTGGAGCACAGAGGAAGTTGGGGAAAAACGCATGTAGAGAGATGAAGCTTGTTGAAAGGGAGACTAGACAAAAATACACCTAAGGAAAGTGGATATCCCATTCATGTAGAAACATATGCAGAGAAAATGACAGCACATCTCAGGACACAAAATCACACCTTTTTAAATGAAGTTTCCCACAGATTTAATAAGTCTTCCCTGTCTTATAGGCTCTTTGGGTCCTCTTAAGTGATCTTCCACGTGCAAATGGCAATGTTTGACATCCACTTTTCACAGTCTAATTGGGGAAAAATAATTGTCATGTCTCAAGAATCTTGAAGCCATTGCTGGACTTTGGCCTCGTATGTGAGTCCTGGCTTTATAAACATTTTTCTTTATCTCAGTTATAGTTATTTCAATATTTTTTTTAAAGTCTCAGCATTGTCATTGATTCTAAAAGCACAGACAAGATGTTTTGTTTTAATCTAATATTTTCAGGGGCATGCACTATCCTAAAAAATGATTTATTGTTTCTTGCAATAGGTGACAGCATGATATATTGTATAAATAGAGACAAAATACATTTAAAAATTTTATTTCAGCTGCATAAATTCTTCAGAGTAGAAGTGAACTGTTAGGGAATCAGGAAAATACAGTAAGTGATTTTCAAATCAGAAGTAGAGAACAGAGAACTCTGGCACTAGTTTTGTACAAAGATTTTCTAACATATAAGGATGTTAAAGTTCTCAATTCAAGAACCATGAGGAGGAAGACCGCAAATCAGGGAAGCAACAAGACAGAAACTTTTGCATCATAATTCTAGCCTGTCATTCCTGAAGAAAGTAGACTTAGTTCCCCACATAAACTCTGAGCTAATCAGTAACTCTTCACTCAGGGCTGAGAGAACTCAATTATTTAGTGGTTATGCTCAGTACCAGTGAAGCAGAAACATGTTATTTCTCCACAGAGATCAGCTACTCACACTCTAAATCTCTTTCTCTGGAACAAATCTCCAATGAGATTTGCATCAACATGCTACTTGAGTCCTTCAATTGTGGCTCTGCACAAAAATGCTGATTGGTCTTTCTCTTGCTGAAGAACTCCTTGAAAATTACTTTTCTCCTCTTAAGCACCCTTTGTCTAAACAAAAAGTCTTCCCTGAGTTTTACTGTGCAGATCTGAGCATGAACTTAGGCAGAAGTCCCTGTATTCATCCTCCTCTGAATAACCCACCAAGCTCTCCCTGAAAGCCAAATCTTTTTTTAGAAATTGCTTTTTCTCTCCACAATAGATGTGGTATGATTGAAGCAGCTTTGCTGTTTTCTCTTTACAAAGGAAGATGTCATGACCCTTTCCAGTCTTCTCACCACTTAGGCTGCTGCAGCAGCTCAGTGCTCTCGCTGTCACATCCAGCCTGCTTCCACAGCTACACCCTCCCAGTAAGGGCAGCTTTCAGCATCACCCACAGAAACTCTGTGCACCTGAATTACATCTGGAGAAAGTACTCCTTTTAGGGGGGCTCCGGGCTCTTTCCACTTTGATGTAGAGAGGCTATAGCTAAATCCTATTAATGTCATTTGCTGTTTGTCTGGCAGTGGATGTGATGGGAAATCTTTAATGCTTTTATTCTGTCTATTGACATGGGTGTGTTAGTTGATGTTGGAAGCATTTTTAAGGCATGACCACATTCTGCTTAATGCAAAAATCAGAATATAGGTGCTACTTCCATGAAAAATCTAATTCTGGCTAAACACAGGCTAGAATTTTTATTAATAGCAATGAACACTGAATTTCATTCACATTTGAAAAAAATCTTTAGGCTGAAATACCACACTCATGGTCAATGACAGCTCTTAGACGTGGAAAGGAATACAAATAAATGACATTTAAATACCTCTGGTGACATTGTACCTAAAATAGCTCAAGTATTGCAATGTGTTAACCCCACAACCTTTTTCCATTGTATCTGCTGAAATCTAAGAAATATTGATGAAGTTTCATTTAGCACTTTTTAATAAATGCACTATTCCAGAACATGAAGGATTAGTACTGTAGACAAGAAGCCTTGTACACTAATCAAAACTTCTTAAAGTCATTAAAATTGCTGACTTTCTACTGCCTACAGTGGATAGCGGATTCTTGACGTGCACAGCAAGTCCTGAAAACTTCTCCAGCAACACAATTTACAGCCTATCTAGACAACAAAATCATTTGCCACTCTTCCAAAATAAAGCACCACAAGGTGTCGGAAGATTCACTTTCTTAACTGTGCTGAGCACATTAAAGATAAAATGCCTGTAGCCAATATTAGGTGCCCTGAACAACCATTAACAAGTTCACAGGGGGAAAAAAAATTAAGACCTAATGCATTGAAAATGTGAGTCAGTACAAAATATAGAGAGAACCATAGACAGAACTAATAACACTTGAGGCAGTCACTCCATGAGAGCCATTACGGTTTAACTCATATAAGAAAGGAAGACTAGACAGACTGCAATTTTTTAATAAATGCTTATTTCATTATCAACCTTGCTGAAAACAAAATCTCTATTAAATTAATCCCCAAACTGCATAAAGCAATCTGCTTGTCTGCTAATTTTCTCAAGTGATTTCAGTATCTCAGTGGCAAGGTAGACAGCTTAGCTAGATGATAGCACAGACATGCCCAAGGTCATTTCTGCTCTGCTTGTCTCCTAACACCTCAGGAACACCTTGGGATGAATAGCAAGTCCCTGCAAATCAACAGCCTCCTCTGCCTCCTTGCTTGCCTTCAGAAATTTTTGTTTCCCTCTCATCCCTGACTACAACCTGTTCTCTCAACCCTTTCCTCCTGCCTCTTTCCACCTGACACTATCTAAAAGCTAAATAAAAGAAGTAATATGACTGAAAGCTAAATAAAAAAGTAATATAATATTTGCCCTGAATAATCAGATTTACCATTATTTGGAAAGGAGTCCTGCAGTGTTGGATCTCTCATAGAATCCTAGTCTCCCACTTTTCCTCACAGTCTCTGACAAATAGGATAGCTGAAAGAATGCAGAGATGTAGGGGAATAGAATATAGGTAAATAAAAGTAGTATAGAAAGTAATCATATCCCCTGAAGAGTTGCAGCTGGGTTAATTATTAAAGATCAGGAGCAGGCCTGATGTTAACAGGCCACACCTGTAGCCAATCAGAAGAGTGTTATAAAAGAGTGGATATGTTGATTGAGGGGAGCTGGAGTCAGTTGGCTGCTGTGAGGACAAGCAAGAGTCAGTGCCTAGAGGAGGTGCCTACAAGAAACATCAAGGAGGTATGGAACTGTAGCAATGTGGAACCTTTGCAATGTACTGATAATAGAACTCTTGCACTATAATGATAATACAGAGAGACCAGCAAGCTCAGTAACAATGAGCTACTGTGCCATTCTATCATGATCACTGGATCCTGCATGTGCTGGTAGTGGTTAAACAAAGCATGTCATCAACTCTGGTATGTCTTTTGGATCATCCTGTGGGCTACTTTGTAAAGCACTACAAACAAGCATTAAGGTGTAGAGGCTGAAATTAATGGAGATTTTAGGAGCAACAAAAAGTGGACAGGATGAAATAGAAGGAATAGAGGAGTTAAGAATTTGGGAGTGTATTTTTTTCCCCTCCAGATGCTATGTTCATTATAACAGGAAAAGCAAACTAGAAGAGAGTGCAGCTGAGTTAAGGAAACCAACCTTCCTTCCCCCACTCTCTGACTTCACACAAACACTGCAGGGCATAGAGGTTTGAGTGGGACACAAAATTAAATCAGAGCTCAAGGGAGCACCTTGCCTAACCTTTCTCTCTCTTTGCATATACAGATACATATGTATTCACAGAGGGTATGTATCTCCTACCTGGTCACAGACTATGAATACATTCCTTACGTTTTTGGTTCAGCTTTAAACTTTTCCTATTTACTAAAAAACCTGTATTTATAGTCTGCTTAGTAGCAGAACAATAGGGACAATCCAGTCCAGCCCCCAACCTGACCAACACTTTCAATATTTTATTCACACAGTAAAGACAATGAAGACATCTGGCCTAATCAAGAAGGAAAACTGCATCTGACTGTTTTCAATTCTCCTTTTCCATCCCTCAAACTAAAACTATTTCGCTAGTGTCCTCATGCGTCGAACAAAGGGCAGGAAACACATGCAACTGTGAATTGCTTAGTTAGGACCATGCTAATGACTAATGAAAGACTGAAATATTTTAAATGAGTGGCTCACCTCTAAGTTTGTTCTCAACAACAGTGATAGGATCACTTCAAAATAAACCAAAATATATTTACTTTAAAACTCTGTATTAGGGGGAAAAAAGAAACAATGTATGTATGTATGTGGGAATGACAACTTCTCATTTTCTGCATGTCTTCTTTATGATAAAGTATCTTCATTCATAAAGACGGAACTTATATAAAATATACTCACATAAAGAGCAACTGACTTGAAACAGCCAATGGAATTACAATTTCTGTGTAAAAATTAATTCTGAATGGCTACAAGTATAATATCATAACTGTATCATCACTGAACTAAACAAGTTCAATTTGTAGCTACTCATGCATTGTACTGAACTGCTCCACCATCAGATGCTTTAAGTAACACATTCCATAGTACATAATTTATCTTTTTCCTAATAGATAATGTAATATTGAGAGTAATCTTCTGTTCTATGCTAGAAAAAAGGGAAAAAATCATTAGATGTTACAGCACAAATCCCAAAATTACTCTATTTTTAATTAATACAATGAAACACAGCTCTTGCTAGTCCTTTGGGTAAGAGAAGGATGCCACACATGCTATGGACACACAACAACATAGTTTCAATTGATTATTACAAAAAACCCTATAATCACTAAAGAACCACTACTTCATCCTTTGCAGTCATTACAATAATTGATTTTGAATTGAATTTGTTGAGATTTTCAGATTGTTTAGGAAACACCAATAAAGATACAAGGCTAAACAACTATTCACTAAAGAACAACTTCAAACCTGTTTTTAAGGCAAACTAGATTATTGTTAATATATGTAATTAACTATACTAAATTTACTATTTCATGTTTCATATCATACTGGGTGGATATTAAACTATAGTGTTCACATTTCATATGCTATTTTTAACAGAAAAAAAATAATCAAAAAGACTGTAAAGGAAGAAACAATTCTGGCTGTGAAGCAAAACTCCAGGCTTTCAGATGGACAAACAGGGACCATTTTACTTGCTAATAATCCTATAATAATCTCAGTGTTTTCTGTAAAAAAAAAAAAAAAAACAATAGGGTGGGGGAATTAGTAAGAGTTAAAAACCACTGTTTTAAACCAAAACTGTTAAGTTAAACAATCCTCACAAAACAAAAAGAAGACCACACAACCCTCTCCCAGCCCCAAACTCTGGGGGCCTGAATATATGTTGTATTGTAAGATCTGTGTGGGTCCGAGTTGCTCCAAACGAGCTACAGCTGCAAAGTCTTTAGTTGGGCAGCAGCTGTAGCTCGTGAAGGTAACTGAAATAAATAGGGGTGGGTTGAGAGCCCAGGAGGAGCCCCTGAGAAGACAGGAAGGGCTGTGCTGCAGAGAATGGAGAAGAGCCCCAGCAGAGATGCAAGAACAACACTGCAGTGAAGATTACAACACCAAACCAGGGCCAAGCATCAGTGTTACCCAACTCACTTCAAAAGTATGAAAGTATTGAAGGGAATAACTGTTTCCACAATACAGTGGAAAGGAATGCCATAACAGACCACCTGTGTCACCCACAAAATTTTAGAGCATCTCAGTTCAACCCAGTGTCAGGTACTTTGGATTGACCACTATTGAGAGCCTCTAGGCGTATTCTTCATATCTAGCCCACAGAGAAGAGATGCTAATGCCCAACAGAAATATGGCTCCTAAACCCTTGAGGAAGGGAACTTTGCTGATATATTATATGGCTACTCTCTTGATAGACCACCTTACCATTGCAGCAGGGTGCCAACATACCCTGCAGAGAGTTTATGGGTTACTGCACTGAAAGCCTGAATTTCATTTCCTTCTCCATCTGCTCATTAGCCATCTGTATTCAGTGCCCCAGGTATTGCCTTACTAGCTGACTTGGCTTCCCTGAACATCTTAAGGGTTCAGCAAATCTAGAAGTGGCTGATAAGGAGGATGAATAGGATTCCCCTACATGGTACAGCACTCACTGTTTCCAGGAAGCGCACAAAAAAAAAAATCTCCATTGTGAGAGCAGTCAGACACCCAAACATGTTGCCCAGAGAAATGTTTGCATGTTTTTTGCTAGAAATATTTAAGACTCAATTTCACAAAACCCTGACTAAAGAACTCTGAGCCCTGCTTTGAGCAAGAGCCTGGTCCAGACCATCTCTTCAGGTTCCTTCCAACCCAGACTGTTCCCTACTTGTGGACATCTAAGCCAATCTCCTCCAAATGCCAGTTTGTGAGGTTAACTCCAGTTCTACATCTAGTTCCACAACCATGGACATCTGCTCATTCTTGGAAATACTCTGCAGTCTCAGAGAGGTGATGTGAAATAAACACTGCTGTACTTCATTCAGCAGTATTCTGCCCTCCCCTAGCTCCAGTGTTTATGGTGGGTGCAATAGGCAGATTGGGATCCAAATGTTTCAAGGTGAAAGCTTTTAATTTGCAGGATCAAATATTGCCTGGAGGCTGAACAGGAAGTTTTGATAGGCAAACAGTCTCATCTAACATGACAAAACTCTGATTTATGATTGACATTCAAAGCTTTCATTCAACAGAAAAAAATCCACAATGATGAGGATTGGAATACATAAGAAGGAGGCACTTTCCAGAAAGAGGATTGTGTCATTTGGTAATTGGCATTATAAAATGTTGAAGAATACTTGTGGTTTTTTTACTACAGAGACCAGGAAAAGTTTATTGAAACAAAAATCCTAGTATAGCTGTAAGAAATCCATATTTATATTAATGGTGGAAAGCACAATACCGTGAAATCCAATTTTACATTCGGCTTATTCCTTTAAAAATCCCACACAAATTTCATCATTTTCATGAAAATACAGCTGCACAGAAATGCTCTTATTCCTTTCAGCAGGGATTTGGATGCCATTAAGATTTGTTTATCTTCATGTCTTTTTTGATCCTCTCAAATTAAGAGAGAAGACAACATGGGAGAAAAATAAAATAAAATATGATTTTTTAGTATATCAGACTTTCTTGAAAATGCAAATTTCAATCCAGAAAGGCACATTAAGAATGAGTTTCTCTTTCTTGCTACTTGAAAACATGTCATCCAGTATGTTGGTTTCACTGCTTTCCTGATATATGTATCATTTTACTTTGACATGAAGTAATACATTTAAAATATCCCTCAATAAAGCTGTTTTCATGAAGAATAACTAGAAAGTAATCCTTGAAAGTGCTGTTGGAGACGGAAAAGACAACATTGCCAAAAAGTAAAGTTTTGTTCATCTAATTGGTCTGTATATTTCTAGCTACATTATGAAACTCAGTGAAATTCAGTTTTTCTTAGTAGCTTTTAGGTTAAATTTTGATCACCATGGTAAGTCACTAAGTATTTTATTATATGGACACATAATTCAATCCATGCCCTGGAATAATTTCTCACTAAAAAGCTTCCATGACCCCTTGACCAGTTAGAATAAATACCATTTTTATTTTAGAAATACTGCTTATGTACTTTCACCAAATAATTTAAATGCGTTTGATTTTCTAATGTGTTAATGCAAAAATGGTGCAAAAAGCCCCACTGTGTAATATGAGTCATTACTTTCCTGTAATAAACACTCCAATAAACCAGACACAAGTAACCATAGAAACAGGTGCGTATATTCCAGAGCCATGGTCTATAACCTTCCCTGGCCCACAGGCAGTAACACCCAACCAGCAGCATGCTGCAGGCAACTTCCAATTTCTTTTCCTCATGATAATCAGTTTTAATTTCTTTAATTTCCTGTGACTGGAAACAGCAGCAGAGTATTTTATGAGCAACACAATCCCAGTAGCCTGGGAACAGATGTCCTGACGATGGCTGTGGACACTTAGCAAAGCAGCAACAAACACAGGAAAAAGGTGAGACAGAAGAAATCAACTTTTGTGGACACTTGTATTCAAATAAAGGATATGAATACTTTTTATATGAAATAATATTTAAAACTAACAATCACAGCTCCAACACTAAAATATTCCAGTATTAAGTTTTAAAAGAATTTAAAATAGCCTATTATTTGCCAACACAGGATAACATAGAACCTGCACTAACTAGCTTTCCAACAACATTATAGACAGTATAAAATTCCATTTTTTAATATACAAATATATACGTGTATTTTAATATACATCTGTTTTTGAAAAGAACTTGTAACAAGAATAAGTAGTTTTCATCTTATAATTGCAAGGCATAGGGCAAAACAGAAACTCAAATCTTATGACAAATGGTCTTTTTTGTGTTTGCTCTGTGAGCTTTTTATGACCACAGGTAAGTAGTTTTCTATTTTTCCCCCTTCACTCTACTTACTCAAAGCATCCTAAGATTTTCTTAACCTTACCACTTATTCCACTGGTTATGTCCCTACCCTCAAGGTCAAGGCTCTCACTTTTGTTTGTGACTTGGACATCCTGAGATGGAGCTTCCAGCAGAGATCACAATCATATCAGAGCATGTTATTGCTGGATGACAGGAGCCACATATTCTGTTTTACTATCCAACCCTTGAAAAGAACACAACTCCCCTATCCTTAACTCATTCATAAACTATGGGTATACAGCATTTCTAAAGTCACGGAGTAAAATTAATTTCAAAATTTCAATCTTCCATTTTCATTCTGTAATGCAACAGAAACACCCTTGACAAACTTACCAAAAGCTGTTAAGCCAGTTGACAGTGTTTCACCATAATCCTATTAATATTTCCATCACTTATCAGAAAGATTAACAGACTTTCTCCATTCATGTTTGATAAAAATGGCATGTTAATTAAAACTACTGAAAAGCATGCAAAACAGAAACTTGTCATAAAGTGCAGTAAACATCAGATCTGTAACCGATAACTCAAGACAAAGTTATGAATTAGGATGATTATGGAAGAAATTAATTTAAGCATAAATGAGTTTATGCCATAAATGTTAAAAAATAATTTAGCATCACATTGTGTATATACTTTTTGTAGTCCCCACTTTTCCACTGACAATAAATATATGAGTTAGAGAAATTGCTGACTGGGAGATACCTACAGGTGAGGTGTTAGCCTGTGTGCTTTAAGCTTCCCTTTCTATCAATGGGAAAAAAAACCCAGATAAATTATCCTCTGAAAGAGCCTACTTTGGACACAGACAACTAATTTCAGACCATTGCAGTCCCTCAAGTTAGTGCTGATGAATATTATTTTTCTTTTACTATTTTAAGTGAAAAAATCTAGTTTTTGCAAGCTCCATCCTAAATTCTCTCCTCTTGAGGAGACAGACAGAAACTACAGCAACCAAAGAACATATCAGAAAAACAATGAGGAAAATGTTCTCTCTGAATAGGACAAATGCTGCCTGGAAAAACCTGACATGCAGGAAGCCACTGATTTCAGGTAATTAAGTATTTTGTTGGTTTTAGTACTAGATAGCAGCAAACTAAACTGCTCCCATCTATTTGAGACTGTTTTGGTAGCAGAAGAAGCTTAATTACAGTTTCTGTCTGAATTCACCAAAAATGCGGAAAGCTAATGGTGTAACCATCCACTTCTGCCCCTTGCAGGAGTTCTGAAGTCAGTGAAGAGCACACAGTGCTACTGAAATAAGACTCTGACAAATCCACTCACAACTACTTCAGTTAGTACAAAAGTTTTGCTGTAAATGTAATTGATTTAACAATGGGGAAAATGTCAAGGACCATTACTTAAGACTTTTTGCAATCCTATTTGTTAGCTGACATGTGTCACAACTGCACAGTGAAAAATAGGATATTTCTATTAAATTCAGTGCAGTGCTTGTATTGTATAAAAAAACATTCTCATTTTCAGCATTAAGTGTCAAAGAGGCTTTTTTAACAGACAGGAGAAAGAACTCTCACTTTTTTTTTTTTTTTTTTTTTTTTTTTTTTTTACCATGTAACTCTCTTAATGGAGGATAGGATAAACCATGCCTTCTTTTCACAACATGATTTCAGTGTAGGTTCTCTCATACCATCCTGACAGTGATTAGAAGCTGCAAGGGGGATGCAGTCTAATGAAGAAAATTTCATATACCCTAACAGTGTCTATGGAACAAAACTACATGCACTCATCTTTCATTCCCTAAAGGCTGTATTATCATCTGAGATAACTGCTACTTGGTTCCTTTTTGTTACAGTTTTTGGCACATTTTCCTCTTTGATTATTTTATTATACATAATGACACCAGTGCAACTGTGTCTAATATAAGCAATTCACCTGGAATATTTCTCTCTCCCCACACACAAGCTGAAAATAAATACTTCTTATAAATGTAAAAGATACCTTTAAAGTAAGGTATCCTTATCTTGGTCATACCTATATGAGATGACCTTCAGAAGATGCATTACTAAAAAGCATAAGGTAGTTTTTTCATTCTACTGATTAAACGAAATAAAGACCTTCGGTCACAGGTTAGGATGCTCTATTTCTTTGAGAAGTCCAATGCTCATCTAACAACACATCTGTTTTAGGCTTGACAGTTATCCTTCATTTCTTCAATTCCACCCCAGCTCCTTTTTCAAGGGGTGTATAATTTATGAAAATTTCCTTGAATCAGAAAACAGACTGTATTGTCAAGCACATACAGTCATGCTCTTAAGTGACATATGAGTGGGCACATCAGTGTGAACTTTGATTCTGAGAGACCGTAAGACTTGTCAGTTAAGTTCCAGGTTGACTCATGAACTATTTTGACAGACCCAAGGAGTAGTTCCTTCACGGTGCTCTCAGAAGCCTGCCAGTCAATCACTAAGTTATGCTGTAGACATTAACTGCATGTAATTTGGAAAGCACTTTAAATTTTGATGATAAAATGAAAAAGATTGATCTGCTTTCATTTGACAGACAATACTTCCTTAATGCAGCTGATTCTGGCAAAGCTCTTTCTGACCAAGGAGCATGAAACATGACAGGAATCAGAAACAAAGAGTCACCGAACTCTGTTTACATTGTGGGAACTAAAGAGCATGAGAATAAATCTAGGATCAATTGAAGGAAATGGAATTCTGAACTGAAAAGATCATGAAAATACCAATGTCAAATTTAATTCAGTAAGCTTTAACTACATATTTGCAACTACACAACTAGCTTTAACTATTATATTTTTATTACATTTACTATCCCAAGCCATCATTCTTCTATAAAGAATGATTTTTTAAATTTAAAATAGATAATTGTTTAGAATGCAAGCATAAGAATATGTCCTAAGAAACAAACCGACTTGCTCTAATTCTGTCTCTGTCTCACATAAAACTTCACAAGACACTGCAAATTCTTACTGCTTGTACTTATATTTTTAACAATGGAGACAAACATTAGTCAGACTGTCCTAGAACGTTGTTTTAAATGATATTTCAATCAGTAAGAAATTACAGCCTGAATTTAATTTTTCAGATACAAGTTTCAAAGTAAAGACAGATGTATTAATAGCATTGAACAAGTTCACTTGTTCATGACATGTGTCAGTAACTTCATGGGCAGCCCACAGTTTGGATAGATTTTACAAGCACAGCAACAATATACCAGAAGAAAACATAATTAATAAAAGACACAATACCACTGCAAGATTTCACTTTAACTTTTCTACTGGGCTGAGAGAATTTTGGAGGGAGGCATTGGTTTCTTTCGTCATTGAGTTAACACATGGAAAAGGGAAACTTTCTACAAACAAAAGGCTAGCAGTTTGAGAAACTACTTTTCTAAAATGCCCTAGAAACCAAAGGAAGTGTATTTTTCATTTGTCCTCAGAAGGTGTTAATTAGGCATTTTCAAAATCTTCCTAGCTCAGCTATACTTACATTGTTAATAATTGGGACTTAAGTGGATGGTGCCTAACTTCTCCATAAATTAGGTTTCTTGCTGGACTATAATTTTGCATCAATCATGGTCCAAAGTTTTTTTTAGCATTTCAATTCCTCAAGAATTTATGGAAATACTGATTCACTGTAAAGTTCAGTAGAATCATATTGCAATGCATTCATTGATACTATGCTCACTAAAAGATTTGAATTCATATAAACTAGAACATTGCAGTAAAAAATTGTCTTTTATAAAGATGTTTCATATACAAACATCTTTAATAAATGCTAATAGGTTTCTAAACAGTGCCTTATTTACTTCATTTGTCACTATCCTTGGCAGTCCATGGATCAATATGCTTTTGACAAAATTATAATATTAAACTAGTATTTTCCCTAGAAACAATGATCCAAAGAATAAGTCAAATCATTCACTAAAAAAGATTATTCATTAAACAGCATTGAAATAAAAATGGAAAATTTTGATTAAACATTACCAGAAGTAGTTTTTGCATAAGGTTGGTCAAGCATTGGAATTGACTGTTTAAAGAGCTTGTGGAATTTTCATCCTTGGAGTAGTCTGAGATTCATCTGGACAACCCAAGCTAAGGGCAACATTATCTAACTGGACTTGCTTTGGGCAGCAGGTCAGACCAGATGACCTCTGGAGGTCCCTTACTTCTAAGTTATTCTTAGACAATTCCCCAAATGGCGCCAAAGAAGGCACTTCATTTCAGTGTAATTATATTTACAGATGAATGCTACAAGACACTAAGTTTTAAGCAAATTCTCAATTGTTAAAATAACAATATATGCAGACATTTTCTACTTAAACTCTCTTTGCATATCAGTGCTTATATATTCTATATTACTGTATTTTTATCTAATAAATGAAGAGCAAAATGTCAGTGCACAAAAGAAATTATCCATGTCATTATCGATACATTTATAACATGAATTGAGGCAACGGGACCAACTCCAGACATCTATGAATTCTGTGTGCCCAGACTCATCATACATACTTCAAAGACAAGCTCATCATACAACAGAGACAAGTTCCTCCTGTGCAGAGCAGTTAAGGCCTCCAAGTCTGTCTAGTTTAGAGAACAGGAAGCTGAGGCAAAACCTTGTTGCTCTCTACAGCTTCCTGAAGGGAGGAAGTGGAGAATGAGGTGCTGATTTCTTTGTGACAGGATGTATGGAAATGGTTCAAAGCTGTGTCACGGAAGGTTCAGACTGGTAATTAGGAAGCATTTCATAAAGAGGGTGGTTAAACACTGGGACAGACTTCCTGGAGAGATGGTTGACGCCCAAACCCTGTGCTTTAGAGGCATTTGGACAGTGTACTTAGCAAAATACTACAAGTTTTGGTCAGCCCTGAATTGGTCAGGCAGTAGGACTAGATTATGATTGTAGTTCCCTTCCAATGGTCCCTTCAAACTAGTCTAGTCTAGTCTAGTCTAGTCTATCACAGAATCAGCTGAGTTGGAAGGGAACCATAATGATCACTGAGTCCAGTTCCCAGCCCTGTCACACCATGTGCCTGAGAACACTGTCCACATTCCTCTTGAACTCTGTCAAGCTGGTGCTGGTGACTACTTCTCTGGGGAGCCTGTTCCAGTGCCCAAACACCCTCTGGATGATAATATCCAACCCAAGCCACCCCTGACACAACTTCAGGCCATTCCCTCAGGTCTGTCACTGGTCACCAGAAAGAAGACATCAGTGTCTGCCCCTTCTCTTCCTTTCATGAAGAAGTTGTAGACTGCAATGGGATCTCCCCTCTGTCTCCTCTTCTCCAGGCTGAACAGATCAAGTACCCTCAGCCACTCTGCATAACTCTGCCCTCAAGGCCCTTCATCATCTTTGTTGCACTCCTTCGGACACTCTCTGATAGTTTAATATCTTTCTTACAATGTAGCACTCAAAACTGCTGATTCATATTCAGCTTTCTGTAGACCAGGACACCCAGGTCCCCAGCATCTCATTCCAAGTCCCTACTGTACATCCAGGGTTGGCCCATCCCAGGTGCAGACTCCAGCACTTTCCCTTGCTGAATTTCATATGGGTTGTGATTGCCCAGCCCCCGATTTAGTTGAGGCCTCTCTGCAGGCCCTCCCTGCCCTCAAGGGAGACAACAGCTCCTCCCAGTTGTGTAGTGTCTGCGAACTTGCTCAGTATCTCTTCCAGTCTTGTGTCCACATCAGGTCAACAAAGAATGAAAGATGTTGAAGACCACAGAGCTGAGGAATCCTGTGGAACCCCACTAGTCATAGGTCACCTGTCTGATGTCACCCCATTTATTATAACCCTGTGTGACCAACTAATGAGCCAGATGTTCACCCACCACATGATCTGTTTGTCCAGTTGTGTGCTGGACATTTTGTCCAGAGGAATCCCGTGAGAGACAGGATTTACTGAAATCGAAAAAGATTACATCCACTGGCTTCCTTTGATCAGCTAGCTGGGTTACATTCTCATAAAAGGAAATCAGATTTCATAAGCAGGACTTTCCCCTCACTAAGCTGTGCTGACATTGTCTTTCAGGTGTTTTTCAATACCTCTGTCATGGTTTGAGCCTGGCACAGAGCCAGTGCCCCCCATGAAAATGCCTCACCCTGGTGTCTGCTGTGAGATGTGACCAGGAATAAGCAAAACAGGCTCTAACTTAAACATAAAGGACACTTTATTACTTAAACTACAGGAAAATAGGGAAAGACCATAAGGAAAAAGAAGAAAAGAATTGAAAACCTTACAAAAAAAACCACTTTCCTCCTCCCCACTCCCTGACTTTCTCAATCCAATACATTCTCCCAAAACACCCGGTACGACACTTTAGTATACTCAAACATCAGTTCATGAAGAGGAAAGGAGTCCTTCTCGTTCCATAGGCTTCTCCTGGAAACACACTGAAACCTCGTGTGCTTCTCTGTCACTTCGGCACTGCCCGGAAAAAAAAAGTCCTTCTGCCGCTTGTAACATCGTCCTTCCATGCCCAGTGCTCTCACCACTGAGACATGGACCAGAGCTGCTTTTAGGGTTGTCTTTCAAGGATGCCTTGTCTCACTCCAAAAAGGCACAGTCTCTGCTTTTGGGACATCTGTCCCCCCCATATTTTTCCAACCCCCTGGGGCCGGGGGGTCCTCACGAAGAACCTTCCTGGTTTTGAGGCACTGCCTCCCCCTAAATGCAGTCTGTGTCACAGGAACAACTGAGTCCATAGCCACGAGAAAAGTCCAGCCAAAAGGCCACTCCAAATCATCTCTCCCCATCCAATCATCTCCACATCTCATCTCTTATCTCCCTTCTTATTCAGCTTCGAGGAGGATTAGCATTTTTGCAAGGCCCCAATCATGCAAGAAAGGGTTAAAAGTTTTCAGTCTCTGTCGGTCCGGAGCGACTCCCACGCACGCTGCCCACACGCTGCCGCTCCGGCCGGGCACTCTCCCTCCTTCTCCTCCTGGCTGGCTGCTCTCCTGGGGGGGGGGGGGGGGGGGGCTGGCTGCCCGAGGGCTGACTCTCTGGGATCTTCCACCCTTCCATCCTCGAAGCCCCCCGAAGCCCCCTCAACCCCATCTCTGTCCAGGCCCCGGGCCTACCGCATGGCCGGCCCCTCCCCCGCCCAGCAGCAGCGGGCTGGGCGGGGGAAGAGATCTGACCTCTTCGCCCGACGATGTCCCAAAGAGAGAGTTCCAAGGGCAGTGCCCTGCTTTTAACCCCTGTGTATTCTCGGAGGTGTGTCCAAACCCCACTGGCCACACCGGACGCCAGTCTCAAACCCAAAACCTTCATTGGTTTGACCACAGCTTCCCAGAATTCCCACTCCTTCCTGGTCAAACCACGACAACCTCCCAGAATATTCTTCTCCATAACTTTACCGGACACTCAAGTAAGCCTGAAAGGCATGTAGTTTCTGGGATGCTCCTTCTTGCCCTTGTTGAAAGTCAGGACAACATTTGCCAGCTTCCAGTCAGCTGGGACATCTCCAGATTCCCAAGACCATTCAAAAATCATCGTGAGAGGTTTTTTGGTGACATCAGCAGATCTTTGAGGATTCTTTGCTATATCCCATCAGGCTTCATAGATTTGTAGGGATCCAGCTGGAGCAATAGATCCTGAACATTTTCAGGGACAACTGGGAGATGATAATTCTGATAGTCATGGTCTCCACTTCAGAGGCTGAGATCCCTTGGTCCATCATCCATGTTGAACACAGAGGCAAAGAATGTGTTAAACACCTCTGCCTCGTCCATGTCCCTGTTTGTGAGGTGACCATTCTCATCCTGTTAAAGGCTGATGTTATCCTTACACTTCCTATTGCCATTAATATACTTGAAAAAACTCTTTTTATTGTCCCCACAGTTCTGGCAGGTTTAACTCCTGATCTTTGGCACATTAATTTTCTCCCAACAGTGACAAGCAGTATCTTCACATCTTCCCATGTTGCCTGACCTTGCTTCCACTCATCATACATCTTTCTTTTCTTTTGCTTTATTTCCAAGAGAAGACTTTGTTCAGCCAAGTCTGCTTGACTTCTGACATTTGGGAATTGCCTGGTCCTGTTTCATGAGGACATGATGTTTAAAAAGTGACCAGAACAGATGCACCCCAGCACCTGAAAAAAACATTTTCCCTGGGGACCTCACTTACTAATTCCCTGAACAGCCTAAAGTCTGCTCTTCTCATGTCCAGAGATGAGGTCTTGCTGTCGTGCTTCCTTTTGTCAACAGAGATTTCAAACTCTTGCTGAGACAGCTGCTGATCTCCACTTCATTCATCAGATCGATTCTGCTGACAAGCAGTAGATCAAGGAGAGCATCCTTTTGAGTCAGCTCTCTTACAACCTGTTCCATAAAGTTGTCATCCAGGTTTTTTAAGAAGGTTGTACCAGCTGTGTGACGCTCCCAGGTAATTTCTGGCAAGTTAAAGTCCCTCATAAGGACAATAGCAATCCTTAATATTCTTTTCTCACAAACCCACAAATTTAAACAACCCAGAAAAGACACCAGGCTATGCAGCAGCATATCTTTCATAGACCCTAGGTGTTCACTGTGAGTGAAATTGGTATTTGCATATTCAAAAGATCAGAAATCAAGGTTTGTACAAAAGTCACACTGTTGGCCACTGCTCTCTCTGCATTAATATCTACATTTCCTTTTTTTCTGCAAAGGCTGTTCGGGTTGTAATAGGAACTTTTTATTCCCACACTGTTCAAATGTTCACAATGGTCACTAATTCCCTATGCATAATCCTGTGTCCACGTCTTCACTTTCTTCATGGACATCTCTGAACAAGAGAGCTCAGGCAGCAGCAAGAAACAGCACTTCACAAAGGATTACTCTGGCTTTATACAATCCATGATGACTTTCTCAGAATCATCTTATTTCAGTAACTTTCTAAATATTAATACTGACAATTAAACTTTTACTACTTATATTCATTAAGTATGATGATACAATAGCTCAGTTTTTCTTAGTTTGCTATCTGCAAACTCAGAAAAAATTAAGATCTTAAGTACAGATATCTCTGGAGTCACCAGACATTTAAGGAGTTAAAGGCAACGATAACATAATACACGTTATCGATTATGTGCAGTAGTGCCATAATTGCATTGACAGTAAGGTATGCAAGTGGATTTTATACATGAAAGCCAAATTTGTATCTTTTTGCAGAAGACTATAAACAATCAATGAAATAATGGTACCAAATAATGATTACTAAAATATTCTGCAATTTTGCAGCCTCCAATCCACTTATACAAATTAGCCCAACAACACCAGCAGTCATATGACAAGAGAAGTATTTTGTTTATCAACAAGGTAAAAAAAATTCAAACCAAGATAACTTTATCAACTAACTCACAATAAGACTCCTGTTCTTATTTAGGTAAACATACAACAACACATCCAGCCACATGAAACAAAAATCAAAATTCTAAGTCCATATATGGACCAACAAACATTTACAAAATATTCTTACTAATGTGTATGTAGCTTATTTTTCCTTTAATTCTTTCTACTAATAAAATGAAACTATCTGTTTTCTTGATAGGAAACCTTTACTATGAATGCTTGCATTACATTTTGAGGGAATTAAATATGCAGTAAAGCCACATCTTTATCCATCTGTCTTTTCAGTTTATACGCCATCGTGTTGCCTGCAGTTAAAAACAATCATAGCAAGAAGAGCTGGCAAGTTAAAAAACAAATACCAAATGTCATTAGCATACATTCAGATCACTGGAAGCACACAGAGAATACTGTTTAAATGCTTACCTTAACTATCCCACGGATATGCATTTTTGCTATCATCTCTGCAGTGTAAAGAAACATCAACAGAGTATCAAGAGCAAATGTCACATACTGGAGAGGCGGATAATGCTCGAAGGTTTTTGGAGTGTTCATACACACAGAAATAACACTGATGATGGCACAAATTCGTAGTAAAGAGTGCACCCACTGAAGAAAAAAATAAACAAAACCCAAACAGGAGACATTACAAGATTGCTTTGATGTTCAAAAAACCCTCAAATATTTAGTTTCCATATCTTATCCTGGAAGTCTTTTGTAAACCTACGTCTGTGTCCTTTTACATCACAATCCACATATGGTCTTCAACCAAAAAGAAACACTTCTAAATTACTTATACATATATAGACATGTATATACTTTTATTAGTTAGTGAGGTTGTATAACTCAGAAAACATGGATTAAGAGCCAAGAAACTGAGAATAAGGATTTTATCATTTCTACTTTGTGGCACTTGTAATTCAATTTCCTTTCAAATGACAATCCATCAAATTTATGGGTAGACAATAGGTAGAATTAGTTGAAATTGGGAGGATGGATTAAATAAAATATTGGTGGAAAATTTTAGTTCAACCCTTAAGAAGAAATTATTTTTAAATCTGTTCACAACTCAGAAAAAATAAATGAGAGTCACAGGACTCAAAGCATCCTTCTGATTATGAAAATAACAAATATAAAAAGAATATAAAAGAGACTATGTCACAAACAGCTACTTCTTTCAGGATTCACTTTTGTTCCAATCAAGTTTTGTTGCTATAGGAGAACAATTCATTTCTATTACTAATTAGGACTCAGTCCCACTCCTCATTGCCGGTCAGAGAGGGACACGTAACTAAAAAGCAGAATGTATCAATATGGAAGTTTAGGGTTGGATTTTTTCCTTTTAAATCAAAATATAACTGAAACATCTTGAAGTCAGGTAAGTATAATGAATCATAGTTAGTAAGGTCATACCTATTGTAACAAAAAGGAAGAGATACTTCAGCAAGAAAAAAATCTTTAAACAAAAAAAACCTGAAGAATATTTATCAAAATTTTTCATCTGGGGAAAAATTCTAGACTCATTTACAGTGTACCTCAGAGCTTCTGATATCAAAAAGACAGCTACCTAATTTAATATTCACTGTTCACTCACTTAAATGTAATGATATCTGACATGAATTGAATAGTTCTATCATTTGCATACTCTGGGCTCAGATTAATCATTTAGAAGCAGAATGCACCTTATGAATGATCTCCAACATCCCTTTAACATCCCCTTTGTTTGGAACCTTGTTTCAACTGAAACAATTAACATAAGTATTAAAGTGTGGCTGATACAAAACTTGTTCTCTAACACAGTAAAGTGCCAGCATTACAAACACTAAGCAATATACAAGTAGTTCATCAGCATGACAAAAAATTATTCCATGAGAACTTCGTGCATTGTGTGATGAGAAATGTAGGTAAATACCCGTCATATATTTATCTGCAATGACATTTTGAGTTTATTACAGCAGCCAATACAAACATTCTACTTAAATAACTGACAACACCCATATATTAATTCATACTACATAGTTTTAGGTGTTAAAACTCAGCAGCAAAGCTGAAGAGATCTGGCATCCTTGCTACAAATGAGATGATGGTTTTCTTAAACGAATGCAATGATAACAAATGGTATTATTTCAGAATATTTTACTTCCTGCTTTTAAAAAGTAAAAAATTATACAGTAAGAGAAATGTGAAAATGTCTTCTCTGCAAAAATGGAAATGATTCAAAATATTGGAATCCCGAATCCATGCTCACTCCGGAAAAAATAATTCATTCATAACAAATATATTTACATGGTAAAGACATTTTCTTAATACTGTACAGTCTATTAATAACTCCACTCCTAAGATTTTCCCCAGTTTCAAGTTGCCAGACACTTTTACACCTCTTTTTTTCTCAAGGCAGGTTTTAGGTTAAATGGTATGAGAAAAATGAGAGCTGTACTTCAAAATAAACAACCAAAATAACAACAATTTTATATTCATAAGTGTTTTAAAAGGAGATTTGAAAATCAAAAGTGCTTATTGATAGCTACTACTTGAGCAACAAAATCCTCCTTTTAATATCATTTTCAAAAGATAATTTTTTTTGAACTTGTAATTTCAATGAACATGTTAGAAACCAGAGACCTTGAAAGGATGGCTGTTTTAAAAAAATCAATCAGATGAACTGGTTGGAAAATACTGCTCGATCATCCCATAATTTTGGAATAGCCAAAAGAAACTATTTTGTTTAGTCTTTGATGTTTTTCAAAAATTTAACTGGTACATGAGCAACTATAGTTCAAAAACTTTTTTCTGACTAATATCTAATTCAGAATTTTTGTGAAAGTCATATTTCAACAATTCAACTTACATTTCACTGAAAATTAGTAATTACAGAAGGAGATACCTACTGGTTTGTTAATCCATAGAATATCTGCATTGTCTGACAAAGATTCATCAGGACCAAAATCTGTAACTGGCTGGGCTTCCACCCTTGAACTCTGTTTCCTTTTTAGCATCCTGAAGTTAACTTCTCTTATCTATAATCATGAAACCTCCTTGGTGAAAGAAAGACAGAAAACATTAATTCATTTCAGCAGTTTTACAAAGCATTTTAAACTGTTTTATAAATAACCTAATGCATTTTGTTTTCATGCACACTTCTTTTGTACTTAGTAACAGGATATTGATTTTATTAAATATAAATCACTGACATGATACTCGTTAGTTTACCAAAAAATTACACAAACATATGCAACACAAACAATTGTCAGAAATTTAGCAATGCTGACAGAGAATTTGTTCTGAAAATATGCAAAGAATTCTATTGCTGTGAACTTCAACACAGAGAAAACATTGGATGAATTTGACCCGGAGCCATTTAATTAAATGGTGACATTTCCATTTATTACACTAGGCTAAGATAAATCCCAACATGCCAAAGGCAAACAGGCAATGTTAAGCAGCCAAGAGATGTTGATGTTATTTACTGAAATCAGAAGAGCCTTTTTGCTACTAACATTATTTTTCTAATAAGTATTTTCTAAAGTATTTTTCTAATACTTTTTTTGATGTTAACAATTATCTATCCAACAGCCAGAAAGTTGTCTCTCTGTGATGAAAACGTGTTGTTTCCACAAGGTCAGGCTGCGTCTGGACATTCCTGCATGGGTGGCACTGACTGAGCCTTCTGTATGCTCAGCCATGTGAGCCACAGCTAAGGGACACGCCATGAGAGCTGTAAGGTTGATTTAGAGCTTAGTATTGACTTTCCCACAGACACAGTTCATGGATCCCAGAGTCTAAGCAAATCCAAGCAGATGAGGAAGATACACTCTCCCGAAAAGTAACTGTCTGCCCTTGAAATACAATTCTATTGTTCATGAATTACAATAGAGACTTTTTTTTTTTGTTTTCCAGCAAAGTAGGGGGAGGAAGAAAGCAAGATCTTGGGGCCTTTCTGGACCTTTACTTTGGACCAACTGTGGTGACACTGCCCTGTGACAACCAAAAGTTTGTCAAAACTAGTTTAAGATAGTTTGGAGAATAGTTTGAATTCAAAGAAACCTTTAAAGATAATCTAACCTTTAAAGATAATCTCCCCTGCCATGGGCAGGGACATCTTTCACTAGACTAGATCAGGTTGCTGAAAGCCCTGTCCACTTTTCAGTGATAGGGCTACCACAACTTCTCTGAACAGCCTGTTTGTACATCTCACCACTTGCATTGTAAAGAATTTTTTCCTTATGTCTATTCTGAATCTTCCCTTTTCCAGTTTAACTCTGTTGCTCCCTCGTCCTGTCACTACAAGCCCTGGTAATTACAGCCACAGGTGTCACAATGACACATTCTCTAACATGAATGCAGGAAACACTGTGCTCGATTTAGCCGGAGGCAGTAGTGGGCTCAGGACTGCACAAGTGCCCATGGGCTTGGTCTCAGCTGGCCTTTTCAATCCCATGGGCTGCTGCTTCATGTCCAAAAATTATGCTTGCATCCTTTTCTGTCTCTTCTTTTCAGCTGTTATGGTAAATGTAAACCCTTAATCTTATTCCAATTTCCTTAAAGTCTACCTCTGCTCTGTATTCTCTTTCAAATTCAAGAGGTCGGTTCCTGTCTCTGTGAAACCAAGCCTGAACCACTGGTCTTTGTACAAAGCACACAGTAACAGGGCTGAGGTCCTGTACTGATGTTCCCAGCTGGAGGAGCTGACATAATGCAAAAACTGATTTTTAAAAACAAACAGAAATAAACTAAAGGCACAAAATAAGTGACAATTTCTGACACCTATATTCATTTCAAATGGCAATTCACAGCAATCTTAGCATAAGTAAAACTGGTAAGCTTTCACTAAACACATGCAAATACTGTAAAATTAATATTATATATTAATAACCCTTCTCTAACAAATGAAGAATGAAATAATAATCACAGAGGTTGCATGCTCTCTCCATGTATATGCTCAAACTTCATGTTCTACTTTTGTTTTGTAACTGAATTCACTACTTCCTCCTCTTTAGCATTTTTTTTCCATTTTCTCCTATTTATTTCCCAGTGTAATGGACTGACCTTTTTTCTCTACTTAGACCAATGCACAACCAGAAATGCTTCAAGTCTCAGAGCTGCTGGTGTGCTTTTTGAGGGCATGACACCTTCAAAAGGCTACATTTAGCATAGTAATAAGAAGTTACTGCAATGCCTTGGGAGCTGCATTTCCCAAAACCTTAGGGGGAAAAAACACTGCCTAAAATGTTTCTTACAAATATGTTCCTTGGAAATTGTTACTCAAAAGCTAAATAAAGAATAATAATTTTATGTTTATTATTTCTGGTAATGGTCATTACCAGGCTCTAGTAAGCTTTTAAGAAAAGAGGTAGCAGTAAACAGAGAATTAATAAGATAAGTGCAATCAATAATTATGAGAAAAGGTTCAGGATATGAAAAACTGACTTTTGTATAGCCACTTACAGATTTACTTTTTTTACATAAATGATGGTCTAAATAACAAGCTATGTCTATTTATGTAAAAAAAGCAAATAATTATCAACAGTCTATTAGAAAGACTATGTTGTTTTTATGCTTTTCTCAGTATTGCTTATTTATATATTTGATGTGTAGGAAGATTAGCCATACCCTTCTAATAAAATTCCCACTTATCCTTTTACCCAGTGCCTCTTTGTTTGTTCAAGTAATTTTTAACTGGTCCAGGCACAGAAAATAACATGAACTTTAGATGTTCATAATAAATGTCCATTATGTATTCAGTTCACGTACTAAAATCACAGAAATCACAGAATATTCTGAGTTGGAAGGGACCCAGAAGGATCATCAAGTCCAACTCTTAAGTGAATGGCACATATGGATATCAAACCCACAGCTTTGGCATTACTAGCACCATGCTCTGACCAACTCAGCTAATCAGTGTTGTGACTAAAGAGATTAGAATTCTTATTTTTAAGAGGCAGACTTGAATAAACAAATCTCCACGTATATAAAACCAAATGGAAGGGAGGAAATGTTATGGAATAAAAGAATCAGCTTGCTTACTTCTCTACTTGAAATGACCAGAAATGCACACAAAAATTCAGAATGAAGATAACAGATGAATAATATTTTGTAAATGGTCTTTAGCAAGATTATTCAAACTAGAGCATAGTTGCTTTCAAGCTTTTATGCAACTGTTTTTGCTGTTCTCATTACTTTTAGTTTACCAGGGAACACACACTTTTCCATGTGCTGCAGTTTTGGAACTCTGCCATGTCTGTAAAGAATTTTAACCCTTGGACTGCTAATCCCTTTTTCACTTGTTTCTTCAGGGAGGAACCAGCTGAAGGATGGAGAGAAGGGAAGCTGTGCATGAACTCCTTCCAGCATGCGACACGCAGCGAGCAGTGCACCAAGCTGTGCCAATGGGGAGGATGTGGCCCTCCCTAACCCTGGTACAAATCCACCCCTGCAGTTCCTGCATTGATTCCGACATACGTCATTAGGTCTTTCTTTGATCACAACCTGTTATTAATGTGAAAGGCTAAACACATTCCCTAGGATGTATTTCTAGCTGCAGTGTTTTTAAGACATACTGGGTGCAGGGCGAAGACAGGCTCTTAAGACAGGAAAATATCATGGAGTTTTGGGGCTACAACCACTTCACATTTCTTTGCAGTACCTTCTTTATAGCAGCAATGAAAATTCACATTGCAGGTGTCAACCTTTTCAGTGTTTTAAATTTCTCCTCTATTTTTAGAAGAAAAGAAATAAAACTAAACAGAAAATTACTCGCTCTCTGAGCTTCTCAGATCCATGAAGGTAGCCTTGTTCTCTTCCTTTCTATCTCTGAACTTGCAGGTATGTTTTGCAACCTCTACACTTTCTAAACCACCCCCACCCACTAAATCTGCAGCTTCTGATGAAATGAAAGTATGCCAGGACAATGGTTGGGGTGAACATAAGACCCACTGTGCACATGGGAAAAAAAAAAAAGTTAGAAGAAGATATGACCCAGTTTGCAATATTCCCACTAAGTGCAAGATACTCCTTCTGATGGAAATATGCAGTTCCTAAAAAAATCAAAAGACAAATTTTAAAAAGTAGCTGATCCTCCACAACATCAAAAGCTGAGAAATCTGAGTCTTGCTTATAAAGCAAGCTCACTGTATATAGCATAATCTGCTCAAAAGATCTCTATCACAAAGTCAGGAAAACATGCTTATAAAGGCTCTGGCTGATAAAGCAAGCAGCTGAAATATTACTTCACAGAAATATCAACAGGAAAACAAAGCAGATATTCCTACAACTTACAGAGAATTCAAAAATCAGACAAATCCTTGGAATCAGCTATGCCTGGCTTTCAACATACTTTTTTCTCACTGCCTACTGACTTTGTCACCTAAGATCATGTGAGCACGGCCTGAAGGTCCT
This sequence comes from Zonotrichia albicollis, assembly GCF_047830755.1. Taxonomy (NCBI): domain Eukaryota; kingdom Metazoa; phylum Chordata; class Aves; order Passeriformes; family Passerellidae; genus Zonotrichia; species Zonotrichia albicollis. The sequence goes on from NC_133820.1 coordinate 91,483,349, forward strand.
CCCAAGGCAGGTCACCTACAAGCATTCTCTTCAATTTTCTCTTTGAAAATGTCAACTCTGCTTCCACCTTCTCCCAGAGCAGGGACACAGAGAGTGGCACACACTTCAAGACAATAATTACAAATAAGAGAGCAGAAATGGGCAACAGGAAGATGATGTGAACACCCATACACACAGCACGATGACAAAACCCCATTTCCATATTATACATTAAAAAAGCTTTAAAGTGCAGGCTACCTTAAAGAAATTGATTGCTCTTAACTTCAGTATGCATTACATGGTTATAGGAAAAATGTAAGTTCCCATTCTTTCATCACAGCCTTCTCCTTTCCTTCTTTGCAAATTGACACTGTTTCTCTATTGCCTGCTCCCTGCATCCACTGCTTCTTCCATCCCTGATTTTGGGTATGGGTACAGTTAAATGGCATTCAACATTTGTTTTCATGTAGCAAAAATCTGAAGTGAGCAAGCTGCATATACAACAGTACAGATATATTTATTTCTGAAGGGTAAAGACTATTCCAGTAGATACAATCACACGGCACATGACACCACAGATGCTATTAACTTACAAGCAATTTCAAGTAAGAGCTTATTTCAGTACTTTTTCTCTGTGTGGTATCATTATTGTATCTGATTAAATGTTCTGAAAGATGTCTTTGTTATTTAAGCATGATATACCACTAATAACTGAACAAACAAGGATTTATTAAAAACAAAGCTGTTTCCTCACAAAGAAGGCACACTGAAGGAAATATTCTAAAAATAGTTACATTCAAATTTTCAAATCATTTGGATACATGTAGGAAAGAATGACTGATGGTGTCTTGTACTTACTAACAGGATCCCAGACCAAAAATACAAGGACTGAGGTTCAAAACTGAGAAAAGTTTAAAAATTGCTTGAGGCTGCCTGCCAATGTAAGAACATCTAGTCTGAAAACAGGCAGGTGTTCAGACTTCAGCTTTTTGCTTGCAATGCACTTCCTGTGTTTTGCCTTATTATCAGCTAAGGACAGTGCTCTTACAATATTTATTTCTTACACATAAATTCTTCCTCTCAGATGTCGCCAAAATAATACCCAGCAAGCAGAATCAAATCTCTCATTGCATACAAAGGCAGATCTCTTGTGAGTCTACTGCTACTGTCACATAATGTTGTTCTCTTTACTTTAACCCTTCTAACATCTGCAATATACAATTTTGAAGAAATTACACACACACGTACATGATGCAGTGATGCAGCCGCAAAGAGAACTTTTTAATTTGAAATAGAATTGCTTAGTTTTTCCACATTTTTTTAATTAAGAGATTTGGTTGAGTAAAAAAAAAAAAAAGCCAGAACAACTGAAGATGATTTATTAAATGATGCTTATATCACATTCCACTTCTTTTACATACAAAGAGTACGTACCTAGAGTTCCAAGTACACCAAAATGACCTTTGTAGTAAAGAACAAGTACACTCTCACATTTCAAAGTCCCAACTCCCCATGTATCCCAAAGTTGGAACACATCCAAGCATGAAGCAGCTATTTCCCTGTACAAGTAGCCAGCTTTTGCTTTTCAGTGGAAACCAAGACTGGTGAGCAACCTCCACCTACCCTTAACAGGCTGGTTGTTGGCATGACTGGATAGCACGATGGCTTTCCAAGTTCTACAATTAAACTGTCAGAATGGCTGATAAAATGCTGAAGCGTTATGATGGCCACTGAATGAACAGTAATCATATAAAATATAAAATACATAGAAAACACCAATGGTTATGTATTTCCTTCCCAAATACATCTGCAGAGTTTAACAGCTGGTTTACTCTGAAAGTTCACTTGGACTGTGAGCCACCTCCCCACCATTTGCTGACCTAAGATCAGTCAACTGCAATGTGATTTATAGAAATACACGAGCCCATTGCTGACAAAAAGGCAAATAGCAACAATCTTAGTAAGAACCATGCTGGTTAAAACCAGAGAGCAGTGTTCTGGAATTTTCTTTTGCAGCATAACCCATGTCCAGGTGGAAAATCTGTTTAACCCTTTGTGAACGTAAGGGGACAGGCAGTACCATGTCATTAATTGAGTGGATTCAAGGAGCAACTCATCCTCTCTTTATAATATCCCACATTCAGTAACATGGTCTGAGTACTGTGGATCAACTTTTCAAGGTTTAAAGGAAGGAATTCCTTCCCAGAATGATACATGGATGCAAAGGAGCTTCTCTGTAGGCAGATGGCTGGCAGCATGCCTGCTTAAGTGATTATTTTAATGTTTCTGGGATTTTTTTTGAATCATTAATTACATGCTAGAACCTTGTATATTCATCTTCTCACTATTTAAATACATGAAAATTAAAATAAATGGTGGTTATATATTCTTTTAGATTTGTTACATTTTTTTCTAAAATAATTATTAAAGAAACTGAAATATTCTAGATCATCTTTCCTAGCCAAACTCTTTCTTTTCTATTCTTTAAGAAACTGCCAGCAAAAAAAATCTAATGCCTATATATCTTAAACTTGAAGTCCTGTAAACAGAATTAGGACTTTTTCTTTTCATATCCTCTTATCTTCCCTTTGAAACAAACTAATTGACATGCCCTTGCTGCAGGGCAGTTCCTAGAAGTGGCACCGTAACCTCTGGTACTTTACATACTGAACACAAATGCTTTATTTTGGAGGGAAGAAAGGAAAGAAAGGAAAATTGAGTTCATAGAATCATAAGCCAGTTCAAGTTGGAAGGACCTCAACTCTGCTCTTGTGAGCCTCCATCTAGGTTCTCCAGAGGCTCAGTTCCAGGGCCTGCAACACAAGACATTGATCTATTGGAATTAGTCCAGAAGAGGCCACAAAGACGGGCTGGAGCACCTCTCCTATGAAGATAGGCTCAGAGAGTTGGAGCTATTTGGCCTGGAGAAAGCTCCAGGGAGACCTTAGAGCAGTCTTCCAGTATCTAAAGGTGTGGGAATCCATAAAGTTAGAGGGTTTTTAGGAAATGGTCAAAAAAGAGTATTTAGGCCTCAGGATGTGGCCCTAAGATTCTGTTACAGCAGAAAAGTTTCCCAAGCAAGCAGAAAAGTTTCCCAAGCAGTAGACGTGACAAATAACAATAGGACTCTGTAGATGTGGCTTTAGGATGGCAACAAGTTTATTTAATGTATATCTTTAGAAGGTTACTGTGAATAGAGCTCTGTTCTTTGTCTTTTATGAACCAGTCTTTGTTTTAACTACTCTTACGTATGTTTTATAAGATTGGATGGAAAGCTTGTCAATATGTCTTGCTTTGGTGTGATTGGCTGAAATCTAAACTGAGATGGTTTTATGTCATTCCGTTTTACCCCACCTTCGGGGACATTTTTCCTTTAGGCCAGCATGCTGTTAACATCTAACAATGTTCTGAGGCTGATGTACTAATAAACAAAAAAAAGGCTGGTCTGAATTTGTCCAGTGTGGTCCATATTTGGACTTTTTGCCGCGGCAAGTGGGTTCCTCTCTTAAGACGTGGGTTCCTGAAACCATTGGATCTATAGCTACCCTGATGCTCCGGCATTTTGGTGCCCCGTGTGAGGACATTCCGTGTGAGGACATCCCGTGTGAGGACTTTCCGTGTGAGGGAACCCCGTTCGAGGACGTAGATTAGAAGAAAAAAGAAAAAATCCTGGATTTCCCGGCAAACTGGTGCCCCGTGTGAGGACAAGCTGACAATGGTCATTTCTAACACATTGCCAAACATTTTTGAACAAGCAAAATTGAGTCATGCCTTTTTCCACCAAAATGCCCAAGCACTTGTGAGAATGTTCCAAATTACTAAAAGTCAAGCTAAAGCTATCATTCATACTTGCCCTGACTGTCAATTGGTACAACCTCCTGTTTCTACAGGAGCAATCAACCCCCGAGGCTTACAAAGCCTACAGTTGTGGCAAACGGATGTTACTAAATATCCTTCTTTTGGTAAATTTAAAAATATTCATGTTTCCGTAGATACATTCTCTGGTGCAGTTTTTGCTTCCCTTCACACAGGTGAAACCGGCAATCATGCCTGTCATCATTTCCTGCAAGCTTTTGCTTCATTGGGTGTACCCCAAGAAGTAAAAACTGACAATGGTCCCGCATACATATCTCAAAAATTGGCCACATTTTTAAATGAATGGGGTGTTCGGCACATTTTTGGTATTCCCCACTCTCCAACAAGCCAAGCAGTCATTGAAAGAACACATCAAACCCTAAAACGCATATTAGATCAACAGAGAGGGGGAACGAAGGTCACCCCACAGATGAGACTGAACAAGGCTCTGTATGTTTTTAATTTTCTAAACAGTTCAAGTACGGAGCCAGATCCACCAATTTTTAGACACTTTTCAAATAATAAACAGGCAAAATTAAAAGAACATCCTCCTGTTTTAATTAAAAACCCTGACTCTGGACAGATGGAAGGTCCGTTTCAATTAATAACGTGGGGCAAAGGGTATGCTTCTGTCTCCACAGGTGCTGGAATCAAGTGGGTTCCTGCCAAAAACGTCAAACCATATCGTACTTCAGAACCTGCAGTCGAGCCCAGAACCGAGGAAGCAAGTACGCAGACGTGAACCGAATCGAAGGATCCCGAGTATCGCCTGACACCTCTTGTGCCTGACGTTCTTTATACATCGGTGGAACCCATGAACTCTGAATTTGTGTCAATGTTGTTTATGAGTATACTAATTGAATGCTGAATGTTTGTTCAACAGTCTTAATTTTTGGTGAAGGTTTAAGTTAGAGATTTTGTGTAGAAAAAATTCTGCCAAGACTTAGTTCACGAAAAAGATGGAGCAAGTTCAAATAGTATATTTGTTTTGCTTGATTTTAATTGTTTTTTGTCGTGCAGATTTTCCTGTGGATCAACCGAAAACAAATGTTTGGGTGACCTTAGCCAAGGCTGCTGGATCAGATACTATATGTCTATCAAATTCAGAACCAGAAAAGCCTTTTTCAACCTGTTTGGTTGGTGTGCCAGTGAAAGAGTTGCCTTTGGTCAAAAAACAATCCAATGGTAGGCCAGGTGGAATTGACAATGGAAATAATCCTTCTTTCAATTGGAACATTTGGTCCAAAAAACTTCTCAGGGCAACATCTGAACCTCAAGAATTGGAAATCCTTGGTTCTTTGACCATGGATTTTTGTTTTACTTTTATGGCTCGTGCCTGGCGAAAAGGTGATCCCCCAAAGTTTAGTGTTACTCCTCATTATTTTGCATATAAAAATTTGAGTTTTTGGTGTAATGTTTCAAATAGTTGGGATGTGTTTCCGGAGACGGATCAATATCCATGGCAATTGCCGAAAGGGTATTGGTTCATTTGCGGAGACAGGGCTTGGCAAGGTATTCCAGCTCACCTTGAAGGTGGTCCTTGTAGCATTGGTATGCTCACCATAATTGCCCCCACTGCCAAAGCAGTGATGAAAAAGAAACAAAGGAGAACAAGAGCTGTTCCTCATTATGATGAGAACTGTCAGAGTGATTTTATGCCTTGGAATGCCGCCAGAAGGGTTTCAGCAGGTATATTTTTACCCCAATTGGCCTCAGCAGTGGCATTGAAACAATTAGATAGAGTTGGATGTTGGCTGAGCAAACAAGCTAATGCCACATCCTCTGCAATCAGTGATATGTTGACCGATGTTGATAGTATTAGACATGCTACTCTTCAAAACAGAGCAGCCATTGATTTTCTTTTACTGGCACAAGGGCATGGTTGTGAGGAATTCGAAGGATTGTGTTGTATGAATTTGTCTGACCATTCTGAATCCATTCACAAAAGCATTCAAAAATTGAAGGATCTGACAGCCCAAATTAAAGAAGATGGAAGTTCCTGGTTGGATGATTTGTTTCAAAAATGGAGCTTCGCACCTTGGCTAAGGCAACTCTGCAAGATAGGTCTTTATGTACTAGGCGTTCTAATACTGATATGTATAGTGATACCTTGTGTACTTTGTTGTGTTCGGCGAATGATGAACCGAACAGTCCGTGAAGTTTTCGTCATACAAGCAGGAGATTTAGGAAATAGAAGCACAGAGAGTGTTCGGAATCTCACGAAAGCAGTAGATGAAGGTAAAGAAATGAACGAAGGTTTTGAGTTAAGGCCTTGGAATCGACCAGAGTTTTTCGAACAATGACTTGTAACTGTTACCAAACATGATTCATATCTCTTTCAAGGATGAGACCATCACAGCATTAAGTTGCTGTGCCGTAATGTAGCAGTGCTTTAGTGCAGATAGGTCTCCAAGAGATGATAAGCAGAAATTTTACAGTAGAGCTATGAAACGCAAGTAGTAAGCGACAAGAAAATGAAAGATTCTGGGTCAAACAGAGAGGGGGAAATGTGGGAATCCATAAAGTTAGAGGGTTTTTAGGAAATGGTCAAAAAAGAGTATTTAGGCCTCAGGATGTGGCCCTAAGATTCTGTTACAGCAGAAAAGTTTCCCAAGCAAGCAGAAAAGTTTCCCAAGCAGTAGACGTGACAAATAACAATAGGACTCTGTAGATGTGGCTTTAGGATGGCAACAAGTTTATTTAATGTATATCTTTAGAAGGTTACTGTGAATAGAGCTCTGTTCTTTGTCTTTTATGAACCAGTCTTTGTTTTAACTACTCTTACGTATGTTTTATAAGATTGGATGGAAAGCTTGTCAATATGTCTTGCTTTGGTGTGATTGGCTGAAATCTAAACTGAGATGGTTTTATGTCATTCCGTTTTACCCCACCTTCGGGGACATTTTTCCTTTAGGCCAGCATGCTGTTAACATCTAACAATGTTCTGAGGCTGATGTACTAATAAACAAAAAAAAGGCTGGTCTGAATTTGTCCAGTGTGGTCCATATTTGGACTTTTTGCCGCGGCAAGTGGGTTCCTCTCTTAAGACGTGGGTTCCTGAAACCATTGGATCTATAGCTACCCTGATGCTCCGGCAAAAGGGTGTTACAGTCCCTGGGGAGGGACTTTTCACAAGGATATATAGTGCTAAGTTTAGATTAGAAAGAAATTCTTTACTGTGAGGGTGGTGAGGCACAGGAACAGGTTTCCCAGAGAAGCTGTGGATGTTCCATCCCTGTCAGTATCCAAGGCCAGGCTGGATAGGGCTTTGAGCAATCTAGCGGAAGTTGTCCCTGCCCAGAGCAGTGGGGCTGGAACTAGATCATCTTTAAGGTCCCTTACAACCCAAACCATTATTTGGTTCTATGATCTCAGAAGGTCTCCAACTGTACCTCCTGCTCAAGCATCATCAACTCTGGTGACAGCCCAGGCTGTTGCAGTTTACTCAGGTTACTCCAGTCTAGACTTGAAAATCTCCAGCAAAGAAGGTTTTTTGAGAAACCTGTTTCACTACTTAATTGTCCTCACCATGAAGGGGAAAAAAAAGTGATAAAAGATGAATATATCACAGAAAATAGAGAAAGAAAAAAGAAATTACCTAGTAGAGTCAAGACAATTTGCAACTATAATTTAGGACTGGTATTTTGCAAAGCAAGATGTTTATCACTATTTAACCGATCCAGGAAACTTCAGTTGAAATAAAAGATGCTATGAAGGTAATGAAAGGGAGAAGAGAGAAAGGTTGAAAGGGAAAGAAAATATGATTCAATATGTAACACCCACATTAGGATGACTTTGCTCTTTATCCCCAAAAGATTTTGTGCTCAAAACCTACAGGAGATCCAACCATGGAAGCATTCTATTAGTAATGCAGTAAAAAATATTTTTGAATGCAACACCTCTATTTTCCTCATAAACACATCAGACATCTTATTTGTAACAGAGTGAACTCCTAAACGCCTAAGCAGGTGGGGAGGAAACCAAACTCCCGAGAAGCCAGAACCAGTTCTATCTCACCATGAGCTACTCATGCCTCAAGAAGACATTCTCATCTGCAGAAGTCTTTTAGGGCCAGGTCCAGCAGCCCATTACTCCCTACAACACAGTGTGATAGTATTCATCCTCTACTGGAAGGTTTAAGACACAAAATGCATTTGACTCAAAGATAGGTTTGGATGAATGCCACACAGATAGATCTATGTGGTGCTCATGGTACCAGCAGTGTCCTGGAGCTGGAAATAAGTCAAAACAGAGTAAGTTATATTTCCATGTGGTATAGCTCAATGAACTGTGATGGACCACATTTCAGATTAAAACAAAACAGATGCACCAAACAGGAAGACTAAAGCACAAATGATATGCCAATTGTTACAGTTTTGAAAGTTACCAAGCTCAAACGGTAAAGCAAAAAAAAAACACAACAAAACAACACACCAAATGAAAACAAATCCAACTGTTCCTACAAGTCTCCAAAGGTAATGTAAATACTTGAAGACAGCTGGAGACTTCTAGCATCCAGTAAGACCAACTCGACGAAATGTGATTTCTCATCCCCCTCCTGAAGTTAAGAAACTTCAGCTTTTGTGATTCAAGCAGCAGACCATAGTTCATTGTTAATATGTATCATTTCTCTGTTGATCACTCAAAGGGCAGGTGGAATGGGGCTGCTGGGAAAGGAAATGAAAAGGAAAACAAGCAATGAAATGAACCAGGAAATTGATGATGCTTAAGATGAACACAAAAGACTCAAACAGCATTTAGTTAGTGTTTCCTCGGTGTAAATATTTGCCTGGATGCAACAACAGTTAATCTACCAAATCATAGCTGACTTAAAAGCTACGTTCGCACATTAAGAAACCTTGATCCTTTCTCGAAATATATCTCTGATTTTACTGAGAGTACTAAAACAAAAAGATGTCAATAACAAAAAATATTCAATGTACGAACCACTGACACTACACGTTAAATAGATTTAGCCCAGGCCTGGGTACATCGCTCCCTCCAACTACGCCAAGCCGCAGCCCCTGAGGGAGCTCTCCGCGGCCACCCCCGTGCCCATCCCCAGGCACCCCATGAAATGAGTGCCCCCCGAAGAGGCCTGTTGGCCGCACGGCCCCGCTCTGCCTCAGTGACGGGGCTGCGGAGGGCCCCGAGCCGCGGGAGAGGCCGGCAGCGGCCGGCCCGGAGCGCCCCCTCCCACCGCGGGGAAGGACGGCCAGGGCGGGCGATGCGGAGGGCGCCGCCGCCCCTTTCCCTGCCGCGGAGCCAGGCGGGCCTCTGGCCGCGCCCGTCCCTTCCCTGGGAGCCGCCAGCGTTCCCGGCACAGCCGCGGCGGCCGCCGGCACCGAGGGGCCGTGCAGGGGGGCGGGGAGGCGCGGGGCCCCACCGCGCTGCGGGAGTGAGCCGCGCCCGCCGCCTCCGACCTACCGCCAGCATCTCCCTTCATGGCGCGGTCGGGAGCGGCCCCCGCGGGTGTGCGGGCGTTGCGGTGCCGTGCCAGCCTCGCACGCCGCCCTCCCCGCGATGGATCGGGGCGGCGGGGCCCGCCCGGCGGCGGCCGCGTTCAGTCTCTCGGCAACGGCGGCGGGGGCGGGCGGGGAGGGAGCAGGTGCGGAGGAGACGATGCCGACCGCGCACGGGCGCCTCGGAACAAACAGACCCCCGCCGTGCTCACGAACCCGGCTGCGAAGAGAGGGGGCTTAGCGGCCCCGCTGTCACCTGGGGGGTGATCCCCGCGGCGGTCCCGTCTCGCAGAACACGCCCACAGAGGCTCGGAACTGTGCTCGCTGCGCCCCGAAACACACGAGGGATGCCCGGCACGGGCCGGAGCCCGCCGGGCCGTCCCTCGGCTGAGACCGCACTGCGCTCGGCCAGCAGCAGCGCCCGCCGAGGCGCCGCTTGCTGCGGCAGTTCTGTAGGGCTCCAGTTCGGGCTTCAGCCTTTTTGTTTCTTGGTTGGTTTGGGGTTTGTTTTTCGTTTTATTCATTATGCTCTTCAAGTGCTAGGATAGGTGATTTATTTTGGTAAGAAACCCTATTTGTAAACCTTAGGCCTTTTTATAGTGCTGGTGCACTTCTTTGCCCTGACTTCACTGGGTGGTCTAGTTAATTGTCAAATTACTGAAGGGCCGTGCTGAAGCCCAGTCTCGAGCTCCACAGTGAAAAAAAAAACCCCATGAAAATATCTTCACTTGTTGGACCAGATGGTCTTAAGGGTCTTTCCAGCCTAAGTGATTGTATGAAAAAGATACCACAAATAAACAGATGAAGAAATACTTGGAAAATTATTTCTGTAAATCAGGTTGACATGTTCCAATCTGCATTTTATCTTCTTGCACAAATTAAAAAAAAAAAAAAAAGTAAATTTGTGGAAAATTTATGTTTAAATGAAAATGTATGGTGGGGAATGTGAGCCTATAACTTTCTGGAGATGGTAGAATACGATTCAAAAGACAAAGCCCTTAGCAAAATACCCCAGAAAGCTGAAGGAAAGTGTATGGCATAAATTGTATTAGGTTCCTTTAAATTATATCTATTTGATGCTGGCAACCAAAACTAATAAACCAGTTAAGGAGTTGGCCTCAGGATTACAGATGCAGTTCTGCCAGCAGTACTTACATGTATTACCAGCATTAGCAATTCCAGTGAATTTAAGCACCTAATTTTAGTGTTTGCAGTTTTTGATAGCAGTCAGCTGATGTTTTATGACAAAAAAAAAATTGTAAAGCAAAACAATTTAAGAATAAATGTGCTGACAAATAATACTCTTCCTATTTTGTCTCTTCCTCCCCACTTAACTCTAAGTATTTCATTACTTGGAATAAGTTGCTAGGCAGCATTTTGCTGTTGGTGATAGCATCTCATAAATGAAAACTGACAGTTGCAAACAGTGAAACATTGCAGCTATAGCTAAACAAAAGAAATCAACATTTGCCAGCGGATGTGACTTTGTGTAACATTTCTCCTATGGATATACTGGCCTCTGAAACATAACTCTCGATAGAACAATTTTCCAGTTGGAAGGGACCTCAGGAGGCCATCTGGTCTGACTGATCTGCTTAAACCAGGCTCAGAGATGAGATCACACCAGCTTGCTCAGGGCTTTATCCAGTTGGGTCTTGAAAGCCTCCCAAGACAGAGACTGCACAGCATCCCTGGTAAGCTTGTTTCTGTACTGGACCGTCCTCATGCTGAATGATTTTTTCCTGACATGCACTTGGACCCTCCCTTGTCAGCAGTCTCTCCTCCTGCAGTGCACCCTTGGGAATTGCCCAGCTTTGTCCTCTTGACAGCTTCCTCATCGAATCTGGCAGACTGCTCCTAGGTGCCCCCAAAGCCATCCGAGCTCCTTCAGCCTCTCCTCATGGAGCAAGTGCTCCAGTTCCAACCACCTTGGTGGCCTGCCACTGAATTCACGTCTTAGCATCTGTCGTGTGTTGGAGAGGGGTTCAAGATATGCTGCAGTAATTTAGATACTGTTTAATGATTTCCCAAAAAGAAGGGATTAATTTCCTTACATGTGGTTTGTATTAGATAGAATACGTGTTTCTTTATGTATTTGGCACTTCTCCTGGTGTCGTGTTAGGTAACATATTGTTACTAGCTGCCCCTTACTCTGTGGAGCACGAGCTGCTAATGGGAACCCACACTTTCAGCAGAAGACTGGATTCTCTCTGACAGCCTGTCTTGAGCACAACTGGCATCAGATGATGCTAATGCTGGAAGAAAGGTTTAGCCCTTGATACCTTGATGTAGCTGCCTGTGTGCAAAGGTGAAACAGTAGTCTTCCATTCACAGAATTGTGCAGACGGTGAAGGTCTTCTGTTTGCAAGGAAAAGCCCTTTCTTGCTTTGCTATTTAACCACCAATTTACTTTCAGATGTTGCACACATCTGAAAAGCATGAACATTTTCATACTTCAGTGGCATATAGGAGGCATGTGAGGATAAAACTTAAATATCTATTAAATAGTTGATACAATTTTGCAAAAAAACCTGTTAGTCCTTTAAAGTCTGTAACAATGTCTAATATTTAGGGCTCCAAACCTTCAAGTCTGTTTTAATTCCAATTTAGGAAATTCACACTGACCTACAAAGCAAGCCATAAACATACAGATAAAGACAGAATTTGGGAGTTAATCCTACCACATTGCTTTACAGTAATGTTAAATAGGTCAAAAGAAAAGATGTTGCTTAGTAAAGATTTACCTCTCATCTCTACAATCAAGACCAGATAAAGGAATTTCCCTATTCATCCTTCAAACTTCAACACGTTTGAAATTGGACATGGCAGAATTTTCATTTAGAAGAAAAATTTGGGGATTTGTACTGCATATTCAAGGGCAGAATTCTCAACCTTACCTATAACTTTCTCTAACATATTTTGGAAACACTACCAAAAAAAAAAAAGGGAAGGGGGAAATTCAAAGCATCTGTTTATTCTACATGTTTCTTTACAGAATTTGGATAGCCCTTAAGCCCTGGTTTTACTTCTGAGTTTATTTGAACTTTATTTGCTTTATTGTCCTTACTTTCCCTAAGTATTTGTTAAATAGCTGAAGAGTAATGTAAACAAATTTTAAAAACAACCCAAAGAGCTGATCTTACTGAGATTGACATTGTTGGAATTTGATTTACCACTTATGAAAGAGCACAGTGCTTGATCAGATTTCATACTGCCTATAATGACTAAAAGAATTCATGAAATATTAATTTTGAAATTATGCTTGAGCTTTTAAAAAAGGTCACAAAATATCATTTAACAATTCAGAATCAAACTTCAGACCCAAAGTAAGATTTAATCATTTTGGCACAGGATACAATTCAAAACCTGCTAAATTCCTGCCTGTTGCTCTTTAGCCTCAGGGTGCCCAAGTCTTTGTCATCTAAATGGTGGTTACCACAAATTTCTCCCATAGTCTGAAGTCCTGCTCTGCAGATGCTGAGGAGCTCCCTGGTGTTATTGGGGCTCCATGTGAATTAGATGAGCTGAGCAGCCCAGTCTGCTTCCACCTATCCCTTTATGGCTCTGGCTAGTGGTGGTTTCACTCAGAAGCCTGTAACCATAACAGAAATGGTCACAGAGCAACATCAGGAAAGTGACAGCAGGAGAAACTCAGTTAACACTCATGAGAGCTTTGATTGGGATGGGTTAAAAACTGTCATTCTTGAGTGTCTGTGATGTGTGTCAACATCGATCAACCAGAATAAAGGACATGGAGTATGATTTTCTTAATTTCACACCTTGAGGAGGGTCTGAAGTGCGCTGCTAACTGTGTAGAATTAGTTTGCTTTCGATAGGTACAGAGTTCTCAGGAGAAGGGCAATAGAGGTGTTTTCCCACACTTCCTTTTTCTTAATTTCTGTCTCCATGTTTGGTTTAACAGCAAGCAGTGCAAGACAGAGCATTGAAACCATACAAGATGATTGCTTTGCCCTGGAGAATCTGGTGTGCATGTGTTTAATTTAGGCACTCAACCTGATGTTGAGTACAGCTCTGCCATGAAGAAGTCAGCAGCATCTCTTTTTTAAATTTGCTGTCCTTAGGAACAGCTCTTTGGACAAAATGATGAGAATGATCCTTCATTATAACTTATTCAGGTAACTAGTTAAAAGGATCACAAACAAGATAATCCTTCACACTATTTCTGATTTTTCAAGACTCCCAGCATCAAGAAACCTTGTTCCTTTGAGAAATAAGGCACCAATTGAACATAAAGTAATAATTTATGGTGAAAAATTTTTGGTTTTTATTTTCTTTTTTGGGCTCTTCACTATTACTGTTAGCTCAGCTTATGACAGAGCTTTACTTGTTTTCTGAAATAAATGCTAAATAGTTAAGAACACAGTAGGCTGGGTTTTAAAATGCAGTGTTGTTGCTGGCATTTTGGGCTTTCTTGCAAGATCATGCTGAAATATCTTCTGCTTCCTTAAAGCCTCTGTAAAAACAGGGTATTATTGCTGTGTAGGGGAATTCACTAGCAAACACTGAACAAACAAAAGACCTACCAGCTATTTAATATTTCAACTGAGGCATGAAAGAGTAAGCTAAGGTTTTACCCTAGAGTATAACAAAATAACATCTTGATTAATGTTGGCCTATGAACTGTTTGGGTAGTTTATATTCTGTACTATTCGGGCCAGCTACATTCAGACCAGCTCAGCTTTTATCTTGTTCTAACCTTAATCCTGTAACTCCAAAAACTATTTGTATTCCCTGTGTGATACCATGAGCTGTCCCAGATTCCATGTCCTGTCAGCAAAATTAACACAAGGTTTTCAGTTCTGTGCAGCTCTGGTGTAGTCTGTCTCCAGCTCCCTTCTAGGGATGGCATTGACCAGCACAGCAATGACTCTCAACAGTTGCATGCATTTCTGAACTCTTCAATTCAGACAGATTTTAGTTAACTCCATCAAGTACTTTTTGCTTCATGGCTTTTAAAGTGGTTTGCATTAGATATTTACAGCCACCTAGTTTAGTGATTGTATATTTTTCACAGAAGAATCACTGGATACTTAAAATTCTCCTTGTTTCACATTTTATGGAGGAACACTAATTGCTTGATATGTGGGATTTGCAACTTGTAGTTAATTTTAGAAAATTTTGATGTAACTGAATGCCTCTACATTTGAATGCTTCAGTCTCCACTCTTACAAACCCATGCTGTTCCTGAAATGGCTTCAATGGAAACCTGGGAAGACTATTTGACAGATTTTGATGGTTTCCATTTTTTTAAACTTAAACTGTTCACTTTATGTGCATTTTGATTTGTTTTATTAAAAAGAAAATCCTTGAGAATGGCATGGAATGTGTTTTGCAAAGCTGATGGCTTTATTAAGTGACAACAAAATTAAAATGTTCACTGTAATAAAGGCCATAATAAAGGAGTTGACAGAGTCCATCTGCCTCTCCAAACTGGATCAAACCTTGTTCAATAGCACATTATGCCATCAGAGTCATAGAATTATGGAATATTTGAGGTTGGAAAGGATCTCTGGAGATGGCCTAGTCTAACCTACCTGCCCAGAGCAGGACACCCTAAAGCATGTTGCTCAAACCCTGTTCAGATGGCTTTTGACTATGTCATGGGGTGAACATTGCTGGGCATTCTCCTCCAGGATGAGGCCACTCTTAGTGTAAAATAGCTTTTTTCTTTTTCTCACCTTTAAAAAAAATATTCTTATTTGATTTATTATAAAAACAATTCTGGCAAAATTGAAGTTAAGATATTTTTTGCCTTTAAAAAAGAAATCACTGCCTATGAATTATCTTGTCTATCCCCAGGCTTGCAGCTTAGTTTTTACTCGTTCAGAAGACTATGAAATCACAAAAATAGCCTTCACCAGTTTGGATAGGAAATTACTCTACTGATTCCTCTACTGGTCAATAAAATTGCAGGGAAAAGATTAGAAATTATCCCTATCTCTCTACCTAATCCTGCAAACTTTTATGAAGAACAGTAGCAGGGAAACACTTAAAAAATGAGGTTCAAGTGTAAGTGTGCTTAACACCACCTATTTTTTTATTACATGTCTTTATTTGAAGTAATTTTAAGTCTAACAAGTATTATTTAAACCTGTTGCCTGTTTTGAAGTGGCTGTTTAGTATTAGCAGGTGTGTTCCAGCTTCTCCTCATCAGCAATATGTTGACTTTCTCTTTTCTACCTTTATTCTGCAAGAAGTGGCATTACCACTTGTAAACCATACATTTACCAAGCACCTGCAGGTCTAGACCCTTAGCATGAAACTCCAATACATAGGAAAAATTGCATTTTACAACTGCTGTGCTTCTTGTAGGTATATGTTATCCAGTAGAGAAAAAAGTTCTTTAGGGTTGTGTACAGGAGTGGCTGAAAGAAAGTGGGCAGTTCTCAAGGCAGCATGTCAGGTTCCCATTTTGAAAGAGACTGACTTCTTTTAAATTGAATTTACAGCCTGTTTGGAAGCCAATTAGCTCCTGAATACATACACATCATATATATGTATATACACACTTTACACATGTTTATACATGCATGCATAAAAATATTCGAGGCTTAAATGACTAAATAATAATCTGAGAAAAGGTCAAAATCTATTAAGGAAGCACTGAGATATTGTATTAGAGACAGGTACACAGGAAAGCATTTATTAAATTTAAGCTCTAGGTACACATTTCGAATATTGCATCCTTTGACTGTGTAAGTATGCCTTCTCCAAATTCGAAAAGTCCACAGCAAAAAGCTGTGTATTTCTTCAAAACATAACAGATGTAAAAAAAATAAGACAGTGATAAGTTCATCATATCATGGTGAATGTCTTCTCCCCGTATATTTGAAGTTATAGTTTGTAGTCTGCTTGAAAGTCTTCTGAATACTGTCAGCAACAGTCTGCTCAGGGAAAAAGGAGGAAGATGAACAGATGGCAGCCTTTAAAGTCGTGGATTAAAAATAAATTTATTGCTAAAAGGGAATTACTATTGTTTAAAATGCAAAGCTTTCTCTTTATTCTTCTCTAAATTGAGACTTCAGGCAGTACAATTTTTGACAATCACATTGTTCTTAAAAGTGCTCTTTTCTGTAATCTAAAGGGTCTTTATTTATGAATATATTTTTACTGCAGCATTATAAATACATTTCAAAAACTATCACACAGTTAGAAAACATAATGCTGCATTAAGCATGGACTTCAAAGTTCAAGGACTGTCAAAAATAAATATTTATTGATTTGCCTCCCAATATTACTTCCCTTTTCACTAGATCCATCAAAGTAAGTCAAACACATGGGCTTAGCAGGACTGTAAACATTCACAGGACTGAAGCCAACAGATCACTCAATACAGGATTTTTATGATTTGTGTTGCTTGAGAGAACATTTTAACACACCTGCAATATGAAATACACTATAAAGGGCAGCAAAACTGGTAAAAAAGAGATTTGGTTTGCAACAGCTGTATGAGGTGCTTTTAGATTTTTTTACATCCTAATTCTCCTTGCTTGTATCTTAGGGTAAAGTTATGTATCATAAAGAAGGTAGTACACTAGGGGTAGGCAGTTGCACTTCACAATTTCAAGATAACTTACTAAAATATGACAAAAGTCTTGTGTTTTAATAGTCCATTGGAATAATGTTTTCCTTTAACCTGTATATCTTCAGGGACAGGGACTAATAATATATGTTAACAAATATGCTAGAGCTCATTTTGTCCCATCTCTTCTTTTGAATTTTGATAAAGTTTTATCCTCCAGTGAAGTGGGCACTTGACTGAAAACAGGCCCCAAACTAGATTTTAAAGGTTCTTTTGTCATATATAAGGCCAGCAGAACAAAGTCAAATGGTTGATGCTTTTTTTTTTTTTTTTTTGCAGAAATATCACTAGCAGAACTAGTTATGTTAGCAGGAATGCTGTGAATTGCAGCCTTGAGTTCACTATGTAAAATGTAAGACACCCACTTAAACACATAGGAACGGCAGCCTCTGAGTCAGAATTTTAACTAAATCTTAGGATGTTTTCTGGAACAGTATAATCTGTGGTATTTTAGATACTTAATATGAAATTAAAACAAGAGTTTTTCATTCTGAGGAAGATACTGAGGGCTTTAATCTCCAATGCAAGCTTCAAAACCAGTGAAACCTTCCTTCAGTCGCCTGCTTTAAAAATGCATGTGTGTGTGTGTGTAGACTAGGAGACCTATACTTACCTTCTTTTGTGGTCAGTTTGTTTCTTTGAGAGCTTTCCATCCCAGGGAGGCATCAGGCAAACAGCAATTTCCCAGGACAGCCAGAGGGATCTAAAACTTTTCTGCAGCATGAAGAAGTGCACATGGCCATATCTGCCAAAGCTGATTCATTTGGAGAGACTATCCTTCCTTTTAGCTTAGTTTTAAAGCAATTCAAAAATCTCCCACTGCTGAGATGAAGTATTGGACTGTGTTTTAATAAGGCATTAGGAAATGGCAAACTAATAATACTTTTAATGTGCAGTCAGTCATGCTGGTGCGAGTTGGCAGCCTGCAGTGTCGCACGGCGCTGTGACGCGAGCAGGTGACCTCAGGCTAAGGAGGGATGGACTGACGGACGGACGGACCTGGGGAGGCAGGCGCCAGGGAGGTTCCCCAGCAGCCAGGCAGGGATGCTGCAGCTGGGGAGCGCTGCTCCTGGCTCCCGCTCGGTACAAGTTTCACAGATTATCCCAAGCAGCCGTCTGTCAAAGGACACGGGGATACACATACCTCAAATACTTACGGTGCCTCTACTTTGAGAAGGAGACAGTTCGGTCACATCTGTGAACGGGCCACTTTTAAAACATCAAAATAAACCATCTGGCTGAGCAACTGTTTCTAATTACTTCCCTGCCTAGACTGTAAACTTCGGGGTTTGGCACCGGCCTCCTTCCCAGAGCGCTGCCCAAATCCCGCTCCCAGGCAGCTAATCAGAGCCACTGCAGCACGGCGGGAGCAGCGCTGGAGCCGGGCTTGTCCAGCGCGCAGCTCTCCGCGTGCCTGCCGCCTCTGTCCGCCCGTCCGTCCGTCCGCCCGCGCCAGGTGCGCTGAGCGCGGCTCGCAGCATGCTCGCACCGGCGCTGCTGGGGCTGCTGCTGGGGCTGCTGCTGGGCCCCGCGCTGCCGGCCGGGCCCCCGGCCCTGCGGTAAGTGCGGCTCTCCGCTCTCACGGGTGCGGCGGATTTTGAGGTGCCGGGAGTGTGATTTTGAGGGAGCGGTGGAGCACTTTGTTGGCTCTTCCTCTGCCTGCTTAAAGGTGACGGTGAGGGAAGTGCTCTGGGTCACTGGGAACCTCAGTAGGTAGGGGCATGTGCAGACTGCAGAGTTATTGGCAACGATGCATTTGATGCCCAAAATGCACACTCTGAAAGCAGTGAAGGGGGAAGACCTGACTAGTGATGACTCTTTACACCCAAACTTCCAGATTCTGCTGCCTGAGTGGAGCAGGCACCAAACCACAGAACCATGCTTATTGCTGCTCTTTGATGCAGTGGCACAGAGAGGTGCACTGCCCTTCAATCTGCATCTCCTCCACAGCCAGCACACACTGGCTCCTAAGGCCAGTGCCTCCTTTGCCCCTGAGCCTTGCAAAATCTGCTATCTGAGAAAGGGCAGGTTCTATTCATCTACATCTTCAGTATTCCTTAGAATTGTGAAGACCTGTTTTTGGCCTGAGCAGTCCTATGATTTCCTATGTTTTTCCTATGATTCAGTTCCTGATGCGACAAAGTTTGATTTTCCCCTGAGAATATCCTGAAAGTCCTGATCCCCATGTGCTCTGGTGCATGGTACAACTGCATGGCAGAGCTGCAGATCTACGGATCTAGAATTGGATTCTGTTGCTTTTATGAAAACCACAGCCACAACCTACAGTGTTATTACAGAAACCCACAATTACTTTGGTTTCCTTTTCCACTGGACTCATGGATCATATGTGTCTGACAACCAGAAGGATTACTTTGGCAAACATGTTTTATTAGAATCAACCTTTAGTGTTCTGTATGATATATATTCCTGTTATGCTATCCAGATGTTTGGATGTATATGGCATCTTTAAACTTTTTTGAAGTAATTAAGATCAAAATGTTTCATGATGGATAATCAAACTATAAGTGTCTGTGCATATATACCAGATATGCCTGATGGGAAAGTAGATGAGGCCAATGTAGTTAAAAAGGTAAGTAAAATAAAGTATACACATTCTTGCCGGTAGCAGTGAGGTTTCTGATGAAAACAAAGAAAACCAGGTGATTTGAGACAAGTAATAATTTGCAACCGTAGCTGAAGAGGTGGTAAGAACAATATTCTGGGTATTGGCTGAAGCCAGTGACAGGAGGGTGGTTTCAAATGAGCCAAGGTCTCAGTGGCTCTGAGCTGCAGCCCCGGCTTTGACCGCAGCTCACTCAGTTTGCTGTCCCCCACAGGAGCGCTTTGGGTATCCCTGCTCCCTGCCAGCTGTCCCGGGCTGAGTCGGAGCTCAGGTGCCGTGTCCCAGGGGGGAAGCTGTGCAGTGACAGAGGCAGGTGTGAGTGTGGAGTCTGCATCTGCCAAGTGACCGAGGCCGGCAAATACTATGGTCCCCTCTGCGAGTGCCACGACTGGGTGTGCGAGACCTACGACGGGAAAATCTGCGCAGGTAAGGAAGCCCTAATGGGGACAGAAGCTTAGAAAATTAGGAGTGTATATTAAAAACAGGAACACAGCACACTGGTACAGTAGAGACTTGATTATATATGGGTCCCTGAAACATGACTCTAAATGGAATGGTGGAGACACCCGAGGATTTTGCCAGATTAAAGGATGCAATTTACAGGTACTGTGTCTGCCATAAAATGGGACTTAGCTTACAGCAAGATTCATCTGCATCAGGGACAAAAGCAGAAGTTGCTTTGGGTTGGAGGCTCTGCAAACTATGTTTCAAGTCTAATATAGTATGTAATATTGATCACATTTTTATATATTTCCTTATTTGAATTGCTTGCCTAATGATGGCTTATGGTATCTACCCTGGCTTTAAACTATTTAAAAAGAATCAATTTTGTCCAGTGATTATTATTTTTTTCTTCTGCTTTAAAAAAAAAAGACTTACTGTGAGATGTACCACACTCATATTTGCTATATAAACATGAAAACTGTTTTTCTCTACGTAATAATAATACTTTCTAAATAAAGACTTAAAACAATGTAATTGTGTTGCGGTTTCAGGGATTTCCCCACTGACATTGTATTCTTTAATAACATACATTTCTGGGATAAAATTTAGTTCCTGCCAGTTGTTGGAACATGTCGCTTGGTTTACATCTAAGCATTATCACTCTTTCATCTTTCCAGCTGTCTTTACTTAAGTTTCTGGGTTATTTTGGTCAGATTTTCATCTTTTTTTTATCTTTCTTTCTTTCTTTCTTTCTTTCTTTCTTTCTTTCTTTCTTTCTTTCTTTCTTTCTTTCTTAGCAGCTTAGAATAGGATTTTAGAAAAAAGCAGGGAAAAGAAATGCCATCACATTCCTAAGGGGATTCAGCCTGGAGCTTGATGAAAGGGGCCAGAAGGGTACTTCATTTCTACTATCCCTGTTTCAACAGCTTTACCAGATTCACAGAAACGTGTCATCTTTTCAGGCCAAAACCTGCAATTAGGTCAATGGGAATGTTACAGAAATTCTTCTAGTAAGAGGACAATACAAATGCATTCCAGCAGTTGGTTTGGCAAATTTTGTAGGAAAAAGGACCAAACTTACTTTAGCAACAATTTATGCAGGAAGTCCAGTAATAACATGAAAGGACCAAGAATGTGATTATGAGAAAAAGATTTATATTTGGCACCTGTGGCTTTAGAGTTCTGTAGAGAAACTGATTCAGAGACTCTACAGTAAGCAGTATTAAATCCCCCTACATAAGAAATACCATAGCATTTCACTGCTTTGCTGTCCCAAACATGAAGTTTTTGATTGGTACTGTTATTTCAAAGTGCTTGCTGTTGTTGCTGGGTTAATTGCATAAAGGGAAACTGAATGCTCCTTCAATTTTAATATTCTATTGTAAATTCCACCATCATGTTCCTGTTAATATCATGAACAGTGGCTGCAAGTTTTGTAAGGGCTTTGGTGGTATAGTGTGCACACAGAATAAAGAGAGCCAAGAGATCTCTTAACAATATTTAGCTTTCGGGTAGCACTTCATGCAGCAGTTCAAAGATGTGAATGTTAAGTGATTAAATGTTTTTTTAAAAATGATTTTCTGTACTTGTCACTTTGTCACTCCTAGCTAAAGTATTGAAGGCTTGTTACCATGTTATCACTGAGATGTGAGATAATTTGAATTCTCTCTTCTGGAAAAAAAAAAAAAAAGTAGTAAAAAATTGAGTACAAAGTCCTGGGGAGGGAAACAACTGTGAAGGGTGCAGGAGTTTAGCTTTCTTCGTTTGGGCTTATCAACAATTATGCTAAAAATCCAGTTGACTTTGTTGCAGTCCAGGGCTGCCCAGCAATGCAGGAGAGCAGCCCCAGGTAACTCCTCCAGAGCTGGGGTCCACTTGGTGAAGCACCTCCTTTCAGGCTGTGCTTGTTGCCCTCTTCATTTTTCCACCATGTTTTTCGTCACTGAAATTGTGTGTATGTGGGAGGAAGGGAGCATAGAAAAGAAGGTCAGATCTAGGATAACTCTAGGCAAGAGACTGGGACTTAGCTTGTATGAATAATTCTTTCCCTTACCCAGCTATTCAGTGAACTGCATCCAGTGATGTTTCTTAACATTACATCACCAGGCCAATTTTCAGTGTATGACATATTTCTCTTTCTTTGCATTTTTGGGCCATTTTTTGACTTAATGATGAAGTTGTGTTTCCTCTAAGTGAATAGCCATAATGTCTTTCTGCAGTTCTATTTATTTCTGTTTCCTGCTTTAATTTTCTTTTTCATATTTTATTTTGACATTTGCTGTCCCTTTTAATTGTGGATCTCTCCTGACAGAGGCAACAGCAGTAACTGCTGACTGGTACCACATGGAGAACTTCTAGATGCTCTTTCAACATCCCTCTAGAAAGGCATGGTATTTGAGGCTAATGCTGTTTAAAACACACTACTTTTCAAGCTGCCAGAGTGATTCTTTTTTCAAGTGACTGATGTCTGATCACCAGTGATGTTCATATTCAGAGATGGACAGGCAGAGTTGTTTGAGTCACAAATACCAAAGATAGCTGTGTTTCCCTGCCAATCAATTCAGACATACCTCTGCTTCCCTTGCATGTCCCAAGCTGATCAAAAGATTAAGTTGCTCAATATGCAGCTCATTATCTTAAAGGCGCTTTCTGTGTCAGATCCCCTTTCTGGACCAGTTTTTGAACAATCATATTCTGGAGAGAGAAGGCCTGAAGGTAAAGAAAATGTCAGCTATCCATCTGATTGATTTGCTTTTTCTAATAAACCTTTTATGAAAATGGGAAAGAGATTATGCCATGAGTAATGAAGAAGAACAGATTTAAATGTCGCTGTCCGTTTATTTTCCCTTGAGACTTTGCTGTATTTCTCTCCAATTATGATTCCAGGTGCTTTAGAAGGAGTTAAAATAATTTTCTTGCCTTTTATCCCACTGGGGTTGATAAAGTAACAGGTGATCCCTCATGGAGTCAGAAACAAAGAAGAGAGAAAACAAGTACTGTGTGCCATCTGAATCACTAAGTCTCCAGTCCTCCTCCTGACCTTTTTATTTGCTTTATGTATCATGGGGTGTAGAGGAAATCAAGTAGATACTGTCCTGTCATTCTCTTTGCAATGTCAGGGACATCTTTATTTTATCTTTTGTTACCAATATTCAGGGAGATGAGCTAAGAGGAGGCAGACTGAATCAAAAACAATCAGATCCCCAAAGGATTTATGCTTCATTCAGAACAGACAATATACTTGTTTCTGGTTTTTTGCAGATAGTAGTTCTGACCTCAGACAGTTGCATATTGCCTCAGGCTTTCTTAGCATAAGTGGAGCCCATATTGTGTGCAAGGGAAAGTGGAATACAGGACTAATTCCTGTCACATCACTGCTTGATATCTATTGCTCTGTGGGGTTTCTGCAGTATAGTGGAAAATCCATTTTAATTAATTTTTTTGTGGGTTTTGTTTGTTTGTTCATTTGGGGTTTTTGCTTTTTCTTTTGTTTTGTTTGTTTGTTTGGTTGGGTTTTTTATTCTTTTGTTTTCTTTTTTTTTATATATTTTACTGTGTCTGCAGTTAATGAAAAACTAAACTAAGCATAGATTTCCTTGGTCAGCTGAAGTGGGAACACTTCAGATGTTCTTAGAGAATGCACCACAAGAACTGTTGGCTGGGACATCTATGATTGCACTGTAGTAGGTTAGATGAAAAGACAGATACAATTTGGTGACAACATAGGCAGCAACACGTGAAGAAGGCTTGTCTTTGCTCAGAACTGTATTTGTTATCTTTGGGTTTTTTTCATAGTTATTAAGATTTTATGAATAATTTTCCTTCCAAACTGAAGTACCTTTTACACCTACTGAAAAATGATGGCACAGTCTGATTTTCCATAAGCAGTTGCTGTGGAACTTGCTGTTTTTCAGGCCAATGAAAGATTTTTTTCTGTTTCTTTCTCCAAAGCTGTGGGTGCTGTACCTATTTTAATACTAGTTCAGCAGTATAATGCTGGCATTAGTCGTCGGTTTTCTCAAACAGAGGTATTATCATGCATAATACGAAAGACTAAAGAATTTGAGTGTCATTGTTTCCTGGTCTGTAAGATTTTAAACAATATAGAGAACACAAGTGAAAAATTAAATTGACTAGGAATAGATGTAGAAATAACAAGATAAATCCAAAATGAAGTATTAATGTAATACATAGCTATGCATCCATGGAAGTTTATTGGATGTATGGTACTATACAGCAGTTTGAGAGAGTTAGGAGTTTGAAGATAGAATTTGGTGAACATTTTGGGCTGAGGACTGCTCTTTGCACAGAAACTGAATAGTGTCTTTAGGCAGAGCTATCGAAGTTGAGCTGGAAAGGCTCTAACAAATGTGCTTTTGTATTCATACCGAAGAGAGGTCTGACATGCTGATTGTTCATTGAGCAGCATTTCTTGCTAAAAGTGTGAAGAAAAGTCAGCCTGTGACCTGCATTGATTGCCATTTGATCCAAAGTGAAATTCAAAGCCCTGGATTTTGAGAGCAGGTGTATAAGCCTCTTCTGTGTTAGAGGCCATGTTTGCAAAGATTCAACTGTGACACACCTGGCCGTTGGAGACAAAGCCTCCTTAAAAGATCAAGTTAAAAATAGGGCAGGAGGCTACTGACAAAGCCTGATCTGACCTAGTTTGCTTTAGTCTGGACTTCAGAACCTGGCATTTTGTGACTTTTCCTCCCAGAGCAGGGGTGTGTAGGTGTGATAATAGCATCCATATTCATCTCAAAACAGGTTCCTCAGGTTCTAGAAGAAGTGAAATCGTGATAGCATAGACCTCATTGCAGGTTCATTTCCTTGCTAAGTGCTTGAGGTCCCAGCAGACACAAAAAGCACAAGCTAAAGCCTGTATTATTCTCAACTTTGTGCTGTTGGTACCTGATCTAGGTAAAATCAAGCAGCCTTTGATACACTGACAATTGTTGTAGTTCCAAGTGCAGTGTGTGGGTTCATAGCCATGGTGTGTGAGGCAGGAGGAAGCTTAGACACAAAAACTGCAGGGGGGATTAATGGAAGGGAAGCATCTTAAAAGTAACTTATTAAATTTTATGTACCTAGTTGCTTAGCCCTCATTTTGAGCACCTTTATTTGTAGATGCTACTGATGGAAAATAGGTGTTAGTTTAAAAAGTAAAAGTGAGTGTGTTGGGCATGTGGAAATGTAATGACTTTATAGCACTTAGCAGAGCTGGAATGTAGTCCCTCAGTCTGGCACCAACAGCAAAACAAGGTGGGGAGCAGCATCTCCTTCACCTTTTGTCCTTCTGTGGTCTGGGGTGCCAGAAAAAATGGCTTACGTAGACTGTATATATTAACATTCTATTTGTGTTTCAGAATCATTATTATGAAAAAGATATGGTGAATAGAAAGTAGATGGTGTATTTAATGTTACAAGTGTTTATTAATTTCTTTTACGTGCTTTAACAGTGGTTAGGTGTCAGCATGTGTTCTTATGACAGCCTTTTTTGGACAAACTGACTGTCTTGATATAATTTTCTATGCTTATTTAAAGTTTTATTGTTGGCAGCTGGTCCTGTCAAGGATTTCAAACAGTCATCACCTATGGCGCTGTAGACCTTTCAATGTTAGTGTTCTCAAGTAGTTTGTCTTTAAAAAGAACATCACTGATTAAAAAGTTCCTATGAGCTTTTCTGAGAGGAAAGGACTCATTGCTAGAGCTGCCCAGGACAAAGGGCAATTTGTGCCTAAACAGTACTGGAGTTTGATTTTGGCCACGCAAAGAAGGACCCCATAGTATATATGTGGTACCAGAACTTACCAGTGTTTTAACTGGAGGGGTGTGGTTGTTGAGGCCATGTTGTAGTGTGTTTATGGTGTACACAGTTGTACTGCTGGATCCAAATTTCCTTTGGAAATGGAAGGACTATGAAGGGAAAAAAACCTGTTCTTCTTTCAAACACTATTTTTAAAGGTTATTTAAAAGCTTCATTTCTCAGTGATGGAGGGAGTAATTTTTGCAGATAAGGGTTTGTGTAAATTTTATCCATTGGGAGTGGGCTGGAACACCAGCTTGAGCAGTTGTTTGACTGTCACCGACATCTTTTGTGAAAAATCCTTTCTTTGGGATTTTTCCCCTTTCTGAGAAGCTGTGGCCTCAGTAACAAAATGTAAACAATGGTTATCTACTGCTGTGGAATGCAACAGGTGGATGTGTGATTGGTCTTGGGTGAAAGTTTGGATTTACTGACCACTCATGGCAGAGCTGGGTCTCACTCTGTGCTGAGACACAGACCTTTGTTTATTCATTCCTTTTCTATTCTTAGCTTAGCTAGCATTCTGAGAACTTTCTCTCTATTTCTTTTTAGTATAGTTATAATGTAATATATATCATAAAATAATAAATCAAGCCTTCTGAACATGAGGTCAACATTCTTGCTTCTCTCTTCACCCTGAAACCCTTGCAAGCCCTGTAACACATGACCATATTGTTGTTATGTAGAAGAATAAGGATTCAAGAGACTTTAACTGGAGTTGCACCTGTCCCCTTTCTTCAAAGAGCTGCTTTGCACTTCTGCCTGTCCACCTGAGTAGCATCAGTGGTACATCTGGGACACCTTCTTGTCAGTCACCTGGAGAGTGGCAGTCAGAGCTTTTGGAGTCATATCTGGGCCATTTTTGTGGGGAAGGTCGCTGGGAGTCCCAGCTGTGACACTGCCAGGAGTGAGCTGAGTACTAACTTTGTGATTTGGAAAACGTCACAGCAGAATGCTGTCGCCTTGGCAGCTTAATGCAGCAGCAGATGTTCCAACTAGAGCACCTGGTCACAGTGTTTTGTTCCTGGGGGCAATTCTAGGCTGGGGACATTGTGAGTGGGCTGGGGGAGAATCCTCCCGTGGCCCAAAGAGACTGCCAAAGTCTACCTTTCTCAAGCCTGCTTTTTCCAGTTGTCTGCCTCCAGCAGGTCCTGTTCAGTCTTTTCAACCAGGTGGTGTCTGTCATTTTAGATATTGGGGATGTTAGTTTTTATGATCCAGAATTAGAGGCTACTGAATGTAAAAATGGCTCATTTAAGTTTTTTTCCTGGTTTGCGTATAATTTCCTATCTACTTAAAAGGCTGTATTAAAGTTATTAAAATTTTGAAGCTGTGTGGTTGACAGCTAAGAAATGCTGAATCTGTCTACCTTTGTTGAAGAGTCCTGTGCATTTGGACTATTATGCATCTTTTAATTTTATATTTGTTATGTTTTCTTCAGTGAACTTATGCAGCAACAACAGGAGGAAAATTGTTGCTTCCTGGTGTTTAAAATGGCTTAGTTTAAAAACTTGGTAACATGTTGAAAGCGAGTTTAAATGTTTATTATTTACCTTAATCCATTCATTTGCCTGAAATGTTTGAAACACACATGGCAAAGAGTTTGGTAACACAGCAGTGTCAGGTAACAGAGGTTTCTTGGCACCCCATTTCCTTACTCCAAATGTTTTAAACAGTACTTCCCAGAAAGTAAGTGGATACTTGTGAAACTCAATGGTACAAGCTCATTGAGTCTCAGAAGCCAAAAGCTTCTCTTCAAAAAATCCTGTTCTTCTCCACTTCCTGAAATGTCCAGACTCATTTCTTGTCTAGCCTTACCCCTTTGGAAATTATTGGATACAAGTAGAGTTGGTATAAAATTTGAATGTCTTTTCAGCAGATGAAGATACCGGCATTTTTTAAGAGATGAATAATTAATGGTATTCTGTGAACAAAAGCTAAATTTGCATAACTCAAACAATTTCTATGTCCATATCTTCTGTGAGTAATGCGGTTCCTCCCAAAAATGCAAGCCCCACTTCAAATGTGGGGAACATGCCTTGTATATGGAACTGAACTGTGATGGTCACAGCATGCAGCTCTCATATCCACCGTTCTTTGCAGTTCTTGCAACAAATTACTAGAGGGTATGTGTTTTTCTTCTGATATTGAAGAGAGGAAAAGTTGAGGATACACCTTCTGATCATCTAAGGCTGATAATGAGACTCAGAAGAAAACCCAAGTGTCTGAGTCCTTCCTATGGGCTCTCAAACCACCAAGTCCCTATGAAGTATAAGAATAAAATCTGTTAGTATTAAAACTATCAGTTAGGGCTGTGTCAAAACCACATTTTATGTTTCATGTTTTAGTCCTAAAAATACTGTTTCCTACAAAAAATAGTCATGTATTCTTTTTCCTAAGAGCTACCTGTGCATTAGGTGTTCAATAATTGTTGATTTCTATGTGTCTTTTCCAAGTGAGAGCAACTTGGTTTTATGAAAACACTCAGTGTATTTCAGCTTAAAAGTGTTCCACGTATAAATAGGGAAGTGAATTTGTAGCAGGTCAATGCCACAGAGAACTGTAGGTGCAGCGATATGCCTGGTGGACTGTGTTCCAGACCACCATCCTTGAAAGGGTTGTTTGTAAAGTCATGCTTTGAAGGGTTACTGGAGAAGTTCAGACCTCTTACTTTAGGGACAGGAAGGAACTGAAATGGAGGAGGACAACCAATTTCATGTCATGAGCATACTTGCAGAAGGACCAAATCATGCTGGATGGTGGTGACGCCATGACAAAAAGTCATGTAAGAACATATTGCACTGTGGTTCTCCTGAATGCTTTTGCCAAATTGTGCCTTTTAATCACTATATATTTTATATGAAAAAAACACTTATGCTGTCTCACAGAACACACTACACTTTCGCCCTAATTGTATTGACAGATTCACTCCCTTCTCAACAGCTTTTAAGCTGGAAAGAATAGTGGCAGGGAATAAATTGTACATTTGTAGTCTAACATGCAGAGGTAAGGCAGAGACCTTCTGTACAGAATCGTGGAAATGAGTATTACAATTTCTTTTTTTCTGGTGCCTTTGAAGTCTGGTAAATTCTGTGGGAAGCCGATAACCAGTAAGAAATATATTTAAAATCAGAAAATGGTCTTGAAGCACTTAATTGAAATACTGTTGTTGCACTGGTTCTTCTAATGACTCTCTTTTGAAATAATTTTATTTAATTCTCGCTTCTGTTTCAAGCCACATGTAATCCTCATCAGAGACACAGCAAGTATATTGAAGCACAATTCCTAGGCTGTGTTTAGGAAGAGATCAAGTTGCCAGCTATCCCTGAAGGAAAATTGTCCATCACCTACAATCCAGTTTCTCTGGATGGGAATAAAGAATGTAGGAGCTATTGCAATGGGTACAACTACTTTCCATTTATGTGAGTTTGCCTGCAGTTGGCATTTGTGGAAATCCTTTTGTCCAGCAAACCCAGATAAAGTGAATTTTTTCTCTCTCTAGAACATTTTCATTTCTCATTCACAGGGCTTTAGGGCATCATCCTACAGTGAAAAGTACTGGAATATTTCTTACTGCCTTCTTTTTTCCCCCAAGGCTGCTTAGTTAATCGAAGTATAGCAGAGAAATGTTAATGTGTATCATTGGCGTTGGTCATAAACAAAGAGATTTAAATGTGGCATAGATTTCTGTATCACAATAAAAAATAATTGTCTCTTCAAAATTTATAACGCTTAACTTCCTACAAGCTTTGTGTAGCCATACAGGAAAAGTCGATTGGAGATGGGATTGGCAAAATTACCAAACCTCAGTTGTGTACTCTGTTGGATTGAGGAGTGGGTCCTGTCACTCGTCTTTACTCTTCAGGTTAAAAATATGTTTTAATAAAAGCAGATGGTGTGGCTGCTTTTTATGTTTTTCAAAGCTAAACAGAAGCCAATGTTTTCTGCTGACAAAAGTCTAATGAAATCAATAAAGTTATGCCAACAGAGAATTGGTCTCATGGCAATTCTGGCCCTTGTTTGGCCAAAATCTCTGGGTAATAGCAGACAAAATTACAGCAGCAAAATATAGACCCTGTCATTTATCTGCAATTGGTAATAGTAAAACAATAACAATAACGACATCTCCAAAGTTTTGAATGCTTTTAAGCTTGACAGCATTTTACATGATTTTCTGTTTTGTTTTCCTTCTGAGTATTGTGCTACTTTAAAGAGTTATATGTTACTTAGTGGTAATTTGACAGGACATTGACCAAAATAATTTTTCTCCAGAATGTCAGAGTTAGACTTAGCAGGAATGAGAGTTATGTGAGAAAACATTCTGATAAATGAAAACCCATTTTTCAAAGATTTAAACTAAGATGTATAAATGAAGGAATTGTTTAAACTGAGAGATCTATCCCAGCTTTTATTAAATGGTCTGTTGGTTTGGAAAGCCATAATAAAATTAAGATTTTGTAATTGGATAAGAAAGGTAAGTCTCAACTCCCTCTCGTGTCACCATCCTAAAGCTTTTGGATATGACTTCTTGTAAGTTAGGAAATTCCATTCTAAATGTATCAACTGCTTTAAATGTACGTCTGGAACACTTACATACAGGTTAGAAAAATTTTTATTTGCAGATATTGTCCAGAAAATACAACATGATTTCTCTGTAGATGGTTTCAAAAGGTCGTCTCACTTGAGAATTTCTGAATGAAGTTCTTGCTGGATAATATCTTGAAGGATAATACCTAAAGAATACAGTGACCACAGACTTCCTTTTATTTCATGGGTGCCTATCAAAAGAACTCAGAGGTTTTAAAAATAATGTTACTCTTTCTGGAATGACATGTATCAAGCTCTTTCGAGACAATATCATAATTCCTCTGGCCTTTCATGGGCTTCCAGTTCTCTGTATTTTTGCATTTCAGGTGTTGTCTTGGCTTCTTCTCCATCTTTTTCTGCATGAGCTGTGGTTGCCACTCCCACTTGCAGCATTTTGGTTGGATCCAATTGCCAATTCGTTTTACTAATCCCATTCCCTCTTAACAGAGTCTTTTCTGCTTTTTGGGTGGTCTATATCTGGCTCAGTTCCTTGGCACTGCTCCTCACAATTGTCCTAATCTGTTCCTCTGGCTCATCAAAGAACAGTTGTTTCCATGAGGAGTGGGTGGAAGTCAGATCCACCTTGGCTCTCTTTACACTCCCTGGTGGCTCTTTCTCCAACCAATAACCTCTGCTCTTGTGTCCCAGGGATCTCAAAGGAGGCATGTCATCAAGAGGAGCTGAACTGTTTTGGCTATTCACAGACTTTGTAGAAGTTAACTCAGTTGTGTGTAACCTAACACTCTTTGTTAGCTCATGCTTTATTTGTGCAGGTTGTTCAGTTGTAGGGGAGCTTGTTAGGATATGAATCTAAACCACAGAAACTTTAAAATAGGCATAAATAGTGTACACTCATGCATCTTCATTTCTGCTTGATTCACCCCTTTTCTTCCTGAAAAAAGGTGGCACAGCATGCTGAAATTTTATAGTTTGCTTTAGTTTCTTCAAACCTGTCAATTATGCTTCTTATTCCCAAGAGATGGAATGATTTTGACCACAATAAAAAAGCTTGTCTTAGGGAGACTGTGGAATCTCTAGCTGGGGGTTTAAGAACAGGTTAGACAAGTCAAGAGGGATCAACACACACTTGTTTGTGAGTCCAGACAAAGAAGTGGACCAGATGATCTCTTCCAGAGGTCTCTGAGGCTGATTTTATTTGATGCTGCTGTGAAACCAATCCTCAGTCTGATACTCTGTCTTAGTGAGGAGGATCTGCGGTAGTATAAACACAGTTTTTGTCATGCTGCAATGTTTCTAAATGTAATACTTTATTGAAAATGATGCATAACCATTTATTTTAATCTATTACTAGAAAAAACTTCAATTTTTTGCAGTGTTTATAATACTTAATAAAATATGAGTGTGTTTTTAAATGACCACATTTTTAAATGATGACTGCGGAGTCTCTAAGCAGAAATGATTCTGAGAACAAGCTTGCTTGTTTTAAGTTTAGGCATCTTTTCAATAGAAAGGCATAAATTACTGTTTCTAGATACTAGTGGTAAATAGACTTCTGTAACAAGCTCAGAGTCATGGAAAACATGTTTTATCCAATACTTGAAATTTGATGGAAAAATATCAGTCAAAGCATTGAACAGAAAAATTTATTTTTTTAATTTCCTTTGCTTTAACAAATGGATTCTCAGTCAACTACTGACCTTATGGAGTTATGAAAAAATGAACAAAATACCAAGTGATAGTGAATGGTTGCCCTGCCATTTGATGTACACCAAAATAGATCATGTTAAAACTTATATTCTAGAAGCTCTTAATTCTTGTTGGGTCCACTGAACATCAAATAACATAATTCCTACTTAAACAGGAACCACATCTCGTCTGCATTTTTCAATGAAAGCAAATGAGTATAAATATTTTGTCAGATAATGAAACAGGGGAAGCAAGTAGTAGTATATTGGCTTTTATTTTTTTGACTGCTGCCATGCTGACAAATGTATGTTCCCTATATTGTCTCAATGCAAAATTATACTTCTAGAAAGTTAATTATTCTCAGACAGCAATGAACTGAACCCTGTACTGATAGCTGAAAATATTATTTAGATTTATCATAAGTCAAAAGGTGTTGCCATTGTTGAGGGACAGAACTTTCATTCCTGATTTCTTTCATATCACTGGTCACTGGGAAATTGCCTCTACTATTCCCTTCTTCAGCTAAATCACCCATGAATGCACAGGGTAATTCTGTATCCGCAGCATACAGCACAGGTCTGGATGAATATTTCTTCTTCCTTGTTTCATTCTCTTGATCTTCCTGCATTCCCTAAGCATATGGTATTCATCACACTTGTGCACATTTGTAGGAGGGAAATAGGGAATTCCACCCACAGAAAGCTTCCCCAGTCTTCTCCTTTTCTCCCGTATGCAATGAACATGAAAACATCACTGCCTAACTTCTCCTTTTGCCCAGTGTTCCCCACATCCCTTTGGACAAGCCCTTCCTGGAGCTGTGTTCTGGTCTGGCTGATACTGTGTCATTCCACTGCTGCTGCTGCTGCTGAGAAGCCATGAAATCAGAAAGTGCTCTAAGGGGAGCATCTGCATTTCTGGGCTGTGTAATCTATAAAACTAAATAACTTTATGGTGCTTAAATTTTTTGTAAGGTTAACCCCAGAAGAAAAGCAGTAGTTTTAATGGGTGATGCTACTGCATCTGTGCCTTGTGACAGAATTGTCACCTCACCAGTGCAGTGACAGAAGCTGATGTTGAGGAGTCCAATTGTCTTCACATAATGCACATTCCCTCTGTACCCTCTTGATCTGTCTTCTCTTCCCATGTGAGTCACATAAGTGGTTTTAAATGTCTTTCAGTGAGTCATATAGTTTTGCTAATTTAGTCCCTACTTTAATGTCACTGTATACAGAGTCACTTTCTTACCTATAAACTAAAACTTCATTTGGTCATCTACTCAACACCTTTGTAATAATACTTTCTTTCCTTAAGCAGATTTTTTTAAATTTGTTTTTTTGAACATAGCCGTGTCAAAACCTCAAGCTCTTGATTCTATTCTGAACTGTCAGTTTAAATTTTTAAATCCTTTCTCAAAAACGGATCAGACTGAGCATTACGTTGGCTACATACCTCCTAACACCTTCTGGCAACCATCAGAAGCCAAGAGTTCCACTCTGCTGTGTCTTACTGCTTGGCTGAAAAAGAATGAAAATGCACATAGAAAAATTTAATGTGGTGAAAGTGAGAAGAAAAGGATCAAAGGCTGGAAACAAATGTAAAAACTTCATATACAAGGGACAGCTGGAATTTATGAAACCTCAAGCAGTACAAAATGTTCCTCAGAATAGGAAAATGTAGGTCTGTTATAGCAGCAACAGTTTTTAAACAGTAACTTAATTTTGTGATGGTAACATTCACAAAATTCCTAGCTCAGTGGTTTCATGCTGCCTGCAAATGGGGGAGACAAATGCCTGAAGACATTGTGCATGTGGTATAGAAAAGAGAGACTAAACTGACAGATGCCAAAAATCAATAGGGAAATACTAATGCCTTTCTAGGCAAACAGCTAGGCAGGGAAATCCTATTTTAGACATTTGGATAAGTGAGATTTATTTCTAGAAGAAATGTAAGAAAGAGCCAAAAAAGATGATTTGTTTGACTGCTGTGTTGAAACATATTGTACTGGCATTATATGTTTTGACGTTAAAATAAAATCAGCAAGGAAATGAGCATAGTTCAATATCTTCATTCTTTCCCCCCAGTACTAGATTCTTCCCAGGTAGTAGCACTTTAATAATAAAAGCACTTTCATACTCCTTATATGATAGAACTGCAATTTAATTTTTTTTTTTTTTCATTCTCCACCTAAAGCACTGGAATATGTCAAATAAGCATTTACAGGTAATACTTGCACCATAGCTTTTGAAACTTATAAGTTTGAAAACTAAACCAGAAGCAGTCTGAATGCAGTGGAGTGATTTGGTGAGCCGAGTATCACTGTCTGAAAACTAAGAGTCTTTCTTCTGGTTTCTATAGAGACAAATCAGTGAAGTCAGACGTCGCTGATTTTCTTGTTGTTTTGAGATGTAAACCTTAAAAACAAAGATTCCTTGATTTTAAAATGGAATATAGGCATATTTAATGGCTGTTAAGGGCCATCTGTTCTGCTGTTCTTACACGCAGTTTCTCTGTTGCTGCAAGTGTGTGTGTTGACCAAGCCTACACTTGGACATACCTGGCTTTCAGACATTTCCAGAGGCAATACAGCAACATTAGTTCTGTCAGGAGCTACTTAGTCTGCAAATGTATCTTGAAACCACTTGGTTTTGTTTTTTGTTTTTTTTTTTTTTTTTTTAATGGTGTTCTAGTGATGTGTAGAGATTTCAGTTAATCTTTTCTGCTAATTTCCAAACATGTAATAGTAGGATGTGCTACAGAAGGCTCTCGGAAGAGTGTATTGCATACCATTTATATCAGTTCAGCACTTGAATTCTGTGTTTTCTCCCAAATGTATTTCCACCTGTGTTTTAGTATAAATGAGAAATTTGATCACCTGTGCTGTTTTGCAAATAGTATAAGAATGCTCTCTGATTTACAAATCCTGGGGAATGAAAAGTGATGTAGAGCTGTACAGTCTGCTGAATAGATTCGTGGGGCTGTAAATATTTTAAGCTAGTATTGCCACAAAATTTCAAGATGTGTTTTTTGGTTCCTGAGTAATGAGAATTGGTCCTCAGAATCTCATAAACAATTGTGCAGTTGGTAAATGAACAGGGAATTGACAGAAACACTGGTATTGGAACAAATTGTGTAGAGGATGCCTAGAGGCAACTGTTCATCCTACAGGATGATCAGGAGGATTTCATCAGAGGATGAAAGAAAGCATTTCATCATAGAGGATGAAATGAAGGGGAAGTAGATAGGAATCAATACAGCTATTAATACCTATTATAAACAACAGTCATTTTGCTTCGTTGCTCTGCCTGCCTGCAAAACTTCAGTTACTTTGCCTGCAGTGTTTGTAGTCGTTGCAGTAAAATTAGCACATGCAAAAAGGAAATTAGGTGCAAGTAGCGAAGGATACATTGGTTTTTGTTTTTCAGACAGCAGAAATGACAGGGTTATGAAAATTAAATTTCTGCAATATTACTATGAGCTGTGCTGAGATGGAATTTTCAGGCACTTTTTCTTACCACTGTGGAGAGTAGCTGTCTCTGTGTCATGATTTTGATTGTGTCACTCATTCAGCATTACCAGCCAACTATACTTCATGATCAAAAGAATTTAAGTACTCCTTTCTGAAATTCAGATGTATACATCCAGTTTTACTCCCCACTAGGAATCTATCATAAATCTATCACATACCAGAATTAATCAGTTGGGGTTTTCTTTGTTTTGTTTTTGTTGTTGTGTTGGTTGGTTGCTTACTTGCTTGCTATTTTTTCGGGGTTTTTGCTTTTGTGTAAAATGCTGGTTCTGATGATCAAGCATAAATATTGGCAGGATTAAAATGGAGAAAGGTATACATGAATTAGAAACCCCTCTGAAGCAAATCCCCTTTTCTATATACCTTTTATTATAAATATGCAATAATATATTTTTGTGGCACAGAATAAGCCTTGTCTAGAGATGTGTTTTGCCATCTTTTTAGCAGCAGTAGATAAATGGTGAAAACAGAAAGAATGATCTGGTTTGGAGCCAGTTTACCAGAATAGGATCAGAGCATGATTTAGGAAAAGACTTGTGGAGATTGGCCAGTCCAGCCTTCTGCTGAAGGAGGGCTGTCTTCAGAGTTGCTCAGGGTTGTCATACGCATGAAGTCAAAGTATGTCGATGTGACAAGACAAAAAAAATCAGAAGCACAGATTAACTTCTGTTGAAATAATGCTTAATTATCTGACTCATTTGACAAAAATTAGGAACAGTTAAAAATAATTTTTGACATGAGGAGAGGTGGCTTATGAAACTAAACTGCTTTATTTTGCCATGTTTTAAAATGAAAAGTATAATAATTTCATCCTGGGAGATTTTTTTTTTTAATAAAGTTCTTTAGTTTACATCAGGAAAAAATCAAGCACAGAAAAGGAAAAACTATTGTTGATTGTCTTTTGAGGAAAATCTGTTAATTAACGTAGTTCTACCTACCTCTTTTGCACACAATCTGTCCATCTGCCCCAGGTTACTTTGTTTCCCATACTTCTTTAACCTCTCTAGCCACTAGGAGACTTGGCTTTTGCTGTTGCATATATGCTAACTGGTTGCAGAGATTGTTCCCAAGTTTCTCTGTGGAGTATGTGAGGAACATTTGGGCACTTTCTGTTGGAAGACAAGTGGTAAATGATCACGAGATAGAAAGCAGAGGGTTAAACTTGCTCACTAGTGCTGAGCAGTTTTGAAGTTTGAAGACCTTAAGAGTTCATAAATCGAAAATACACTGAATGAACATGAAAATTTCATCATTCAAATTAAAAAAAAAATCAAACAAGAAAATTTGGATTTATTGCTTGGGTCTAAATATGTCCCTCTTGGTGGAAGATGAAGTCGTAAAACTTCCATCTGTGTCTCAAACTTTGTGCCTAGTAAATCATGCCTTTATCAAGCTGGTTGGTCACTGGTCATGAAAGGCTTAATGACTCCAAGACTCACAGTTTCTGGGAGCTTCAGTCAAAGGTTTTTTTCTTAGCACTTGATTACAGCTTAGCAAAGGCAGCTGCTTTGACACTGCTTAAAACATGACTAAGGATTGGAAGGTCTTGTTGCCCCAGCTCAATTTGACTGTGGAATAGGTTTTGTTAACCTTGTGTCTCATCTTTCCTTTTATAAAAGGGACATAATTACCATCCTTCCATAATAAAAACTATTTTGCATGGTGGTTGAAAACTTCCATAGAACTGTTTCATGTTAAAAAAATGCTCAATCTCATCTTGTCTGTTAAGCCTGATTTCATGAATAAATCTGCCAGGGAAAAAAAAGTTAAATAAAAAACCACCTAGGTGACCCTTTGCT
The DNA here is from genome assembly GCF_047830755.1 of Zonotrichia albicollis. Lineage (NCBI taxonomy): Eukaryota > Metazoa > Chordata > Aves > Passeriformes > Passerellidae > Zonotrichia > Zonotrichia albicollis. Next base: position 91,520,680 of record NC_133820.1, read on the forward strand.
CTATTCATCCATCAGCAGGGAAGTAAACAGTTTGTCTATGATTGCCTGTCTCACTTATCTATTACAGTCTGTTTGTTCTTCCTACCCTGTAATTACTCCATTGGATCTGCTGAAATATCCTCTGATTCACATTCAAACTATTTTCAGAAGCACCCTTTAATTCTGGCATGATATTTCATTGCTCAGTAAATATGAAGAGGTGCTCAAGATTTGCTTTATTACGAAGTTCTGGATGGCACTGTGAACTTATTGCTGTGTGAGGTTCCAGTTTGGCAGCACCTAAAAACTGATTTCCTGCCTGGACTGAATGCCAAGAGTTGGAGGCAGGAACAGTAGGTGGCACAAACTTTCTCCTCCCCAGTACTAATAAGCTAAGTCAAGGCAGTCCCCCTTCTGGGGGATGTTGTAGTAGCTTCCCCAGCTGGGCCAGATGTTAAGACCATGACTAAATTGAAACCTCCTGCTGCAAGGAAGTTAATGCGGGTGACCTGAAAGGATGAGGGATTGCTGGGCTGCATCACACACGCTGAAATGAAGGTGGTGAGCACAGGAAGGCAGCCACCTTGGGGCATGGAGTTTTTTCCTTATTTTATATTTTTTTTTTCCTTCTTGCATTTGCATTTTATTTCTTTGTCTAATATTTCTGAGATATAGTTCTGAACCTTGCTTTAGCATTATTGGATGTATGCTGTAACTTACTATTGAAAATTGATGCTCCCAGGAATTTCTATGTACAATCAGAGTACTGAAAAGTTACAGGATAAAAGCATAACAGAACCCTTGCCAATCCAAGTAGCTACATTTAGGACCATGTCTTGTTCTTACCTAATGTCATTTCAAGAAAAAGTTTTAAAAAATGTTTACTTTATATCAATTGAATAAAACAAAGGTATGTTTTTCCTAGATTTGAAGAGGAAAGCAAAAACTCTGTAGTGCTCAAATATTCAAAAATCCACACTGCTCTTAGTAACAAAAAGGAAAAAAGGAAAGAAAAATTACTGATACTGACTTTAGAAGAAACAGTACATTGAGAAAGGCAACAACAGGCTTTACAAAATTATCACTTAAGTTTTTTGACTGAAGGGTAATGAATTTATATGCAGATGTAAGATGGGTATAGCACCTTTAGAAAATGTGTCAGACTGAAAACTGTCAATAACATTAACGACTTTTTAAAGAAAAACATTTAAAACATAGGAGAAAGCTGGGCTTCCCTCTCCTTTGAGTAGTGTATTTTTCTTTGATGCTACTTTGTTTTATTAAGCACTGACACTTACAGACCCTTTTATTGTCTTCACAGCTGTCAGTCTATTCACATGAAGCATGCTTAAATTAAAATTCTGACTCTTGCCAGTTATATCTCACACTTTTCTTGGAAAAAGATAATTTTCACCGTACTTGGCTGAAAGTTTCTCTATTTATTGTGAACATACTTTGCATTATTCCAACTAGGGTAACGCAAGGAATTACATATTATGCCATTTTCCACTGGATTATGCAAATAAACACCAGAGGAAAGGTACCTAAGTTGATACTCTAACTTATAACGGTTGTTTGTTGTTTTCTTTTTTTTCCCCAAGTTGCATTTCTAATTCTTTTTACCTTATTGATTTAGGATTTAATCTGCTTTAATGCAGATTAAGCCCAGGTTGGTTTTGCTAGTTAAATCTTTCTTCCATTCATTGCCTTGGTTGTTACTGTAAACTGTAGTGAAACGTTGTTGCGTTTAGAAATATTGCCCTAAAATGGTACTAAAATACTTTCCAATATGAGATACCAATAGAACTGAATCGAAAAAGTAAAATTGGTCAACAGTATAATTAAATTATATGTAGTATACAGTCTTATTACTATTAAAAAAATGTAATGCAAAATTGTTGGCAAGTATGAGAAAAATAAATTCACTGGTCAAATAGTACCTTGGGAATGAAAGAAATTTTAACACTCCACTGTTTCCTTTTTCCCTCATCCATTCTTTCCCTTTAATTAGAAGACATTACTTCTTACAGAATTTAGTCAGGAGAGACAAAGATGAGACATAAATACTGAAAGACTTGTTACCTGCAAGTTTATACAGCTTTGATGTGTTAATTTTTCTACTAGCATTACATAAAAAATTGAAGTAAAGCAGGTAAAAAGATTACAAATTTAGGCAGTTTAATTTATAAATTGTTTAAAAAATGCCCCACAACACTTTTGATACCAAGAATTGTTCACAGGCCAGTAACACCTCCTCCTATACTATTTTATATCTTTTACAAATAATGTGTCTGTCCCACCACTGCAGAATAATATATAATTAAACAGAAAACTACCACAGTGACTTCCAATTTGGGAAGCAATTTGAAAACAACACATCTTTAAATTATTAAAATATGTGTTATTTTTGACTATGGTAGGTAAAAAAAATCTCTTCTTAAGAATACAGTGGCAGTTCTTAGCACTGCTGAGTACTTTGGCAGAAAAAGTGAATTTGTTCAATGAGTATTAATGCTCTGTATTTGAGAAGAGTGACAAACTATCATATGATTAATAAAAAATACTGTTTCAACTTTTATTATCAAGGGACCAATTGATTTTTTTTATATTAAAATAAATAATTTAAAATCTAAGCATGAAAACTTGCTCACCAGAATTATAAGGTAATGCTCAGCCTGCATATTATTTTATTAGAACTAAAGATGGTATATAATAGTAATGTTAAAAACACCAAATGATCCAGGTGACCAGTGAGGTATTCTAAGTTTGGGATAAAATACCAGAAGAACTGTCTTGGGATTGGGTTGATAAAGAATTAATGAATAAGAATATAATTTAAAATTGTCAACCTGGTTTTATAGATTTTTTAAAAAATTAATTTTCTTCAAATTAACTTGACTTAATTCTTTAAAGAAATGACAAGTTTGGTTGTTTAAGTGCTTGTTTAGCTGGGACACCTTTATTTTGTGCTTCATTTGTTCTCTTATTGAAAGTCTTCCAATTTAGAAAAAAAATTTCGCCATCATTAATGTTTACATTTACATTAAGCAGTCTCAGAAGCAGGCTCTTGTTTTTGAATGGATTCTCATTTTATTGATGCATTTAGAGTGAACTTCTACTAACAGTCACTAATCAATTTATTTTCTCAAAAGGACTGCTGATTTAAAAAGGCATTGGATATTGATAACAATTTACAAGAAAGTGAGACTGGCAGAATGGTTGATAAAGATATTTTCTAACATTATTATTAGTACATAATCAGAGAAGCATTAAATAGAACTAAAAGAATTCACAATTCAAAACAAATGTGCAGTAAAGAGAGCCTCAGCAGAAGGAACAAGAGTCATGCACATGGTGGGGGATAAAGAATGATTCCCTAGATAAACTCAAATTTGATGGAATTAACAAGATATGACTTGTTTTTGTCCCAGTGTATTAATACCTTTTCAAAGGTATTAATTTTAGAGAAGAGATGACCACAGATGCATGCTGAAGAAGTACATGTGATGCCTTCACACAGGTCAAAAATTGTCTGCCCTTTGAAGAACTGAGAGGATTTTCTTCTTCAGAATGCCACTTTTCTGTCTTGAATTGGCTTGAGTCATAGACCCCAGGACTGAGGTGGCATTTTAAATCAGCACCTGAAATGAGTGTGGAGCTACCTGGGACAAGAGCTCATGGTTGCAGGTCGTGCCTGTACTGCTTTGTTCGACCTTAGATAGATTTGTTATTTGCAGTTGCTATCCTGGATTTCTCAGTATTGTGCCTAAAATACATGACATAAAAGCTTCTGTTTCCTTACCTCTGTGTTGCAGGAGGCCTCCTACCTGCAGTGAGCTCAAAGGACCTTGTCACACAGCACAACAAGTGAACTGAGCCACCTGTGAAATAATGCGCCTTTTTGATTTTCTTTGTCTTTGGCAGAAGTATATGGGGGACATAGTGGACAGAATTGTGCCAGTCCAGAACCATGAGTTCAAGCCATCAGCATGGCCTTGCCTGAGGCTTGAGAGGTTATTCTGGCTCAGGTGAAGTGACTCTTCAGTCAAGGATAGGTCCTTGAGTACAGGGTCAAGTACATCTGGTCTCTGCAGTCTAGGCGTAAAGATCTCCACTGTAAATCTGTGAGTCTACTGAATGTACTCCTTTCAAAAGGGGAAAGCAGCTTTACAGCACTGCCCTGTAGATTACCAGGGTTCTTTATGTTTTATTTACTCTCAGGGGATGTCTGAGTTTTGTGAGTCAGGATGATCAGGGCATACAGCACTAGAATAGTGATAAGTCTGACTCACCAAGGATGCTCATGTGATCCATGTTCTGTTCATGGATCTTGTGCTTGATGATTAGGGGAAATAGGTCCAAAGGGCCAGGAAAGCTCTAGAGTAATAAAAGAAGTAGCAAAAGGAGCAGAATTTTCTTTTCATCATGAAATTTGTACACTGGGCAGGGAGTAGGCAATGTCCAGCTTTAACACCCAGAGTATTCTTCACAGAGGCAGACATGAAATAAAGTCTGGATCTCGCAAGGCTGGCATGGAAAGTGGCCAATGTCTGGACATCACTTTGATTAATTCATGAAATAATAGTATTGAAATAATAGTGTTTAACAACAATTATTACAAGAAAGATGATTGAATCCTACTGATATGCTCTCTATGGATTCCTTGAGAAAATTACTTGGCAGTATGAGCAGAGGGGAAAACACTGATTGAAATTGGCACTGACGATTCACAGTGGACTTTCTGTGTATATCTAGAAAGGTTGCACATTGCAAATTGGTTATGAATATAATGAACTACTGAATATGAAAATTGGAAGTGAATATCACACTGAACAAAAATGAATGAAAACTGGCTTTAAATTTAATGCCTGAATTGAGAAAATAATGCTGAGGAAATAGAATTATTTTTTATGGAAAATTTATCCCTTTGTTGTGTAATTTAATTTATTTAACAAGGCTAAACTTTCAAACTTTTGAGATACTCTTCAACTAGATTCCATAGAAACAGTGGAAAAACAAACAGTATGACAGATTATGGAAAGATTCAGATATATTAAATTGATGGGTTAATAGATGGGGACTGTTATTGAATCCTTTTGTGAAAAAAAGCCTGTAGGAATATAGAATGAAATACAGTAATATCTGCTTGTAGGAAGCTTGTTTCAGAGCCCAGAAGAGAGAATACAAGATGTGCTATAGAAGCAAATCATTAAGTTGTGAATTCAGTTAGTGGGAGCTGTTGAAAGGGGGGCAGTAGAAAACATTACCTGGGGAGATATTCTGTGGCCATCACTCCCCTTCCCAGGCAAGGGAAGGACAGGTGGGGGGCCAGCTTCAGGGAGGGCATGGCATTTTCAGGCTGCATCATCCTCATTATTATCTCAATTTCTCCCATGTTTCAGCTCAGAGGACCCTAGAGGTTTGTCCTCAGAAGTAACAAAAGCAGGTGTATAGTAAAGCTCCCAACCGGTCTTTATTGGCCTTCTCACCAATAGTTCCAGCTTTCTCCCAGGGCCAGTTTGTGCTTTCTGATTGAGATGAGAAGGAAATTAAATCTTTCTTGTGCAAATTGGAATTGCACTTGCAGTTCCTAGGGTGGGTGGGGGAAAAAAAAAAAAGCCCTTGTGGCATTGGTTTTAAAACAGTGGCAAAAGGATTTTGTTTGAGGAAAGTACATGTTGGTTATTTAGGAGGTGAGAGTGTGTTAATGCTTTGCAGACCCATGCCTCCCTTGGCAAATAGATTTACAAGGATATTGGGTAAAGTGTTTCCATGGCAATGCTCAGGCCTTTTGTCAGCATTTTTCAAATGAGGATAGAGAGGTGCAACACTGGGCAGTACAGGGCAAACACTTTTGCTTCCAAGCACCCAGAGGAAACTGACCTTTCTGAACTTCTGTGAGGCATGAAAAGGCAAGAGGCAACGAGGTGTTGGCTGTGAGAGGCTTTTTGTAGCATTGTCTGTATATCATTCCAGATAGAAAAAAGCTTGAGACTGCCTTTTCAGGGAGTTCAAACAGAACACCTTTGATGCTGATGCAAGGAGAGAAGCCACAGAAGGAGAGGTAAAGGCTGCTTCTGCAAAGGAGTAGCTGTTTAACAATACACATAAATCATTGTTTAATCAGATGGTTACTGGCTGTTGGACTTGAGACCGGAACAAAGTCTGATCCATGGGACTGAAGGGATGATTATATACTCAAGTACATGCAGACAAGCAGACAAATTCTGTTCCTATTTAACTGGGGTTTTTTTCAGTTGTGAGAAGTGGTCATTCCAGTGCATTTGGATGAAGGATTAATTTTGCTTAGTGGCCTGTACAGAGTTCTGAGATGTTAATCTTTTTTTTCTTTTAGTTTTTAAGCCTGAGCTTGGCCGTAGTCCTCTGCCTGATGCTAGACAAAGGATGTGTCCTGGAAAATGGTGGGGAGGAAGGATGTCCGAGTCCTCAGTAGAGGATTGCAACCATAGACAGATCTGTAGACTTTTTGGATTTGCCCAGAATTTCTCACAAAGGGCATTTTTGGAACACTGTTACCTGAGAGCATCTTTGTATGTGTGCTGGACCATGAAAGTGCTTTTAAATTAGTATGTGAAAGAATGTCTCTGAATTCACAATTTAGACTCTCTCTTAGCTGAAGAAGTTGATTACATCAGTAGATGCAAACTTGTGGAAGTCACAAGTCAGGCAGGAAAGAACATTTTCACAAAAAAACTTCTGGTTCTAGATGCTGTATATATTTTTATATTTATCAGGGATACACTTTGCACCGCCAGCCTCGCAGTAGATCTTTGTGTTAGTTTTAGCTAGAATTTATGGATATGCAAATAAACCCCTCACATAAGCTGAGAAAACACTGCAGTAGTAGGTGCTGTCACAGCAGGATAATGGCAGTGAGACTGAAATGAACTAGGGACACCATTTGAAAGAACAAGCTGAAAATTGTGACTTTCTTTAAGGTGCTCACAGGCATTCTACTGAGGAGCATACAGGGCATACTCAGTGTTTTCAATGCAAATCATGAATTTATTGATTCACTAATCAACCCACAGGTGAATGATGGTAATAGGACTGCTTCTGCATCAAGCTTAGGATGGTAAGCACACCTTTTTGATGTTAATGAGCTATCAGCAAACTGCAGCAAAATCATGTGCTGCGTGCTGGTGGTGACGTGCCACAGGGCTCTGTTGTTATCAGCACTGACTGGAGAAAAATATTTCTGGAACATCAGAAGCCTTAGGATAGGCAGTGGTCTCAAAAGAGACTGTAGTTCCCAGGTCTGGGGACACAGTTGATGCCCTCAGCCTCTGGCTAAGGCAGAGGCTGGGGAGATGGTGCCCTTGCTGCAGGTGGAGGGTGTCACAAAAAAAAGGAGCTGCAGGAGGAGCCAGATCATCTCCCACACCATGTAGCTACAGGAACCAGGGTGCACAGCTGTATTGAAAGAGAGGCATGCAGAGTGTACATTTTATATGACTGGAAAATTATGACAAAGCCCAGATACTTGTGACTTCTGGCACTCAGTGACAAACAGAGCCAGAGCAGCACCAGGAGAGAGCAGCAAGACATCACTGTGGCAGGGAATGGAGGTCACAGTCTGGTGGCCCATCTTGCTGTCAAGGGTTGTTTGTTGCTGGTCAGAGTTAAGGACCTGAGACTTAGGGACAGTGCTGAGCCTGGTCCAGCCCTCAAGTTACTGACCCTGCTGCTCTTCCATGTGATACAGGGGGACCTGGAGCTTATGAAGTGTGACTGTGTGGCACTGGGTGTGAGGGGCAACACCTGAGGCTCCAGATCTTACTGATGAAGGATGAATGGCTCTTATTTTTAAACAACGATCTGAATTAATTTTGAGAGATCCAGTTATTCCTCTAGTTTTCACGATCTCTTTAGAAATTAAGTAGCTGGTAGAATCCTTGCAACTAGAATAAACTTCAGTAAGTTTTAAAGCTCTTTTAAACCTAAGTTTAACTTGTACATATGATGTGCAAAAGTACTGCACTCCTTCTAAGAGCAAAGTCAAGGTCTTTGAAGTTTGGAAACCCATACCTCTTTTCCTTTCAGTGCCAGGATGTATTTTACTCACAAAGGCCTTCAGAGTTTATGCCAAAGATTAGGTCTTAATTTTTTTATGGTCATTGGGGATCCAAATTACTGTTTATATTAGCTTGAATTCACTTCTGTTGTACTTTTTACCATTATAAGATTTGTCTCTATTCCCATGGAAAAGTGTAACTACTTCCAACATTAAAAAAGAAAAAAGCTCATAATTGATGTTTGGTAATTATAGAACTCAAGCTAGGCTGTAGGCTGTCTTAGCATTATTAGTTATATTTTGCCAACAAAAGATTCAGCTAGTACTACTGCAGAGATCAGTGACCAAGTCACACCAATGACCACTAGAAGTTTTAATTTTTAATATCTCTACTATTTCACTGCAGAGAAAAGCAAGAATGAAAATTAAGGGCAGTATTTCTAGTTTTTGTCCACTGGGATGGCTGTAGGAAAGTGTCTTGGAATTTTATAAAATTCCTATTGATATCACTAAATGCTGTGATTTTGCAAAGACTGTAATGCCATAGTCTGTCATCAGTCTCTCAATGATTTTCTAGTTGTCATAGGCAAATGCTGTAGTCTAGAGTTCATTCAATATTCCTATTACTCTACAGAAAAAATGGTCAACTTTGTTTATTTATTTTTAATATGATTTTTTACTTATTTTATTATGATTTGTCTCATAAACCTTTTTTATGTATTGCAGAAATAGATTTCTGTTTCAATTACTTCTTACCATGTGCCAGTGGTTATAGCGAATTAAAGATGCATTTATCAATTAGCTGTTTGGTAACTTCCTTTCTCCTGTGATTATTCTAAACTTTCTTGACAGCACTTGAAAAAGTGAAAGCATGGTCTGAAATGAGTATTTTTCCCTTGATTAAACATTGGTCATTAATTTTGTGCTATAGTAACTTCTGGTAGGATTCCTGTGCTGAGTTTTGGGTGCACTTGTGTAGCAGAAACATCTGGTTATTTGGCAGAATCTTCAGACAAATGTGTTTCCAGCTTCAGAGCTGTCTCCTCATTTGCCTTATGACTTGGCTTTTCTTGGCAGATTGACTCAAATTCCTTAATGCCATTTTTTCTCCCCGATTTTCTTTTTATGATAAATACAATAATTCAAATGTTCTAAGTCAATGTTTATTCACTGGAAGTTTATCTTGGAATATCACTGAAAGAGCACAGGGAACTGGAATGAAAAGTCTGGATGTAGTGTAACTTAGTTAAATTAAAAATAAAAATATCTTCTGTCTGGTTTCATGTAGCATACAAAATAGCTGAAAATTTTAATCAGTATGATGACATGTTGTCCAAACTCTAATAACTGCGATACTTACTGTCCTGGAAGGCATTATGTTCTGACAGTATTTGCACAAAATGTATCTCAGTGTATTACTCTATGTAAATTCTTGTAATTGCAGCCACCAAGGCCCATGGGAAAGCCCCAGGAAATGTGACATTTTTCAATGCATGCTGTATGCTGAAAAAGTAAAATAGCTTTACAGAAAAACTAACTGGCTGAATGTGGGGAAGTTCTGATAGTAATTCTTTCAACAAAGTTGATCAAGAACAAATATCATGGTAATATACAGTATACATGTTCTTGACAGAGCTGTAAACTCTACCCAGCTCTGTCAAGAGCATTATCTGTTCTGAGCACACTGACAAGGAATATGTTCATGCATTTTCAGCATCACAGATGGTTACAATTTGCTAATATTTTCCAACCAAGTGCCCTATCAATTGATCATTCCCTATTGACAGGGAATCCAAATAATTTTGTTCTGAACACCTACACTGTTCTTTTCTATGGCTGTTCCTGGAAAAACACAGGGAGCTGTTCTTGGAAAAGCAAAGGGGGCTGAGTGCCTTATGCCCACATTTGCTTTTACAAATTAGGTCTGTTTATAATGATTATGGCCTTTTAGGTTGTGCTTACTTTCTTATTTTTTTAAATTATGATTTGTGTAGTGAGTTCTTCTTTCCCATGACAAAGATGAGTAACATAATCCTGCTGGATACTCAAATTTTGATCTTTTTTATCTCATTCTTATAAATGCTCTCAGGAAGGGTTATATGCTTCACATTATTTTGCTAGAATAAATTTGACTAGCCCTGGAGGTAAGATTAATCTCTTCTGATGCAGATTCTTTTTCAAATGCCAAGAACAGGTGGCAAGGCTTGGTATGAACGGGATTGTCAGGGGTTTAGGCAATTTCTTCAGCATGTGATTCCTTAGCCTGGTTTATTATAGCCAGACCATTCATCTGGTTACATCCACTGAACATCCATCTTCATGACTCCACCTGCTATTTCTCTCCCATTTTGCAGCATAGTGCATGCAAAGTTCCTTTGTGTTTCAGGGCTGAGTGGAAGCTTCATCTGAGACCCACAAACCATGACTTGACTGTCCATAAAACTGTTGGGCAGCAGAAAATTTCTAAACTGAGGTAGCTAAAGATTTATGTAAATGCTACGTAGTGAAAAAACAGGAAGACTGGAAAAGATTTTGTGAGGACCTACAGGCTTGCTTCATCTTCTTTATAATGAAACTCAGTTCAGTGATTTGCCATTGATCTGCTTTTAAATTAATTCTGATTAATATTATAAGTTGTTTGAAAGGTATCCTATTTGGACTCAATGATCCTTTTTCAACTATAAAAATGCTAAGGTTCTATGCTTCTGTGACTTGGCAGCACTGCCATGTCATCTATACATAAATGTGTGCTGTGCTGCTGTATTTAGTGAGCTATCAATGGATAGAAAAGCAGTGTTGGAGCAGGGTCTGAAATATTCAGATTTAAGAAAGATGAAAGAAATCCTGTGTTGCCACTTGTGAGTGCTTCATTCCTAATACAATAGAGTAATTATTTAAAAATATGTTAGCAATGTGAAAATATGTTCCTTGTGGTGCTATGAAAATAGTTGTGCCCTTAGCATGACTGCTGCAAAAAGTGATGGACAAACAAGCAAATGCAGCTTTAATTACTTTTGAAACAGTACACAAAAACCTTCATGTTATCTTTCTTTTTTTAAAGACTATTTTATTTCTTTTTTAAAAAACATCCTCCCTGTTCCACTTGGAGGCATAGGCACTTCAGTATAAATGAATACTGATGATGAATTAATTCAGTCTACAGTAGATCTGCATAGACTAAAAGTAGGTTATTGTAAAAAGCTCCACTTTCTTGCCAAAATGATAACTTGGGGCCAGCAGAGGCACTAAAGTGGAGTATGACACTAAAAATTATCTGGCTTTTTAAAACTGTCTGTAAAATGTCACTGTAGCATTTTATTTTTATCTTCTAATTGTCTATCACTATCTTGTTTACATGCTTTCCATATTTATTTTATTCTCTCACCTTACTCTTGCTGATTAAAGGTATTGACTTTGATTTAATTTTCTTTTTTTTTCAAATAAATTGTGGATATTTTATCTCCTACATTGGGCCAGCTGTAATTTTCTCTTGCATCCTACTAGACTTGAAGTGGGAGAAATAATTAATCTCTGGATTTTGAAAGATATTGAAGTATGAGTGCTCAGGATTCATGCCTGGTAGGGCAGTGCTGCAGGTATTTCTTGGATGGAGTCTTAGACTAAGAGTTGGAGAAAAGTATCAAGTTTTGTGGCTTTCAAGTTAATGAATAGGGAGCCAGAACCACAGAGCCACAGCTGTAGAAATATTTTGGGAGTCCAAAGAAGCCAGTTTAAGGGACTTCTTGAAAACCCAGTTTCTCACTTTGTTGAGAAAAAAAAAAAGTACACATATCTTTCCTTTTTTCTTTTTTTTTTTTCCTGTGCAATGCAGTAATATTACATAGGTATGTGTGTATTTTAACTTGTAGGAACTGTGTTAACTAATGTGTGTCATACTAAAAATGAGGTGCTTCATTCATATTCCAATGTGTGAACCTAAGTAAATTCTAAATGTTAGAATCAATAGAAAAAAAAATACATATTGCTAAATTGTGCCACTGTTTGTGGTAATGTTTGCATGTTAAACTTGACACCACTATAACTATTACATTTTTCATTGCTGAATTCTTGCAAAAATTAATTATCCAGTTTGGAAGTTTAAGAAAACCACTGACAGTGAAGTTATCTAGTGGGTTTTCTTAGGTGAAGAAGTTTGGCACTCTTTACCCTTAGAGACCAGAAAAACATGGAGTACATATACAATAAAACTACAAAGGCTTGACTTGCACAGATTTGTGTAGTCTACCTTACTAATTGCTCTGAAATTCCTCATTGGCTGCTGTATTTTTATAAGATGAAGAGAAAATTAGTGTGCTGTTGCAATTTATAAATAATTCTTGCACATTTAACTCCTAATTTTCATCATTAGTCAGGAAGCAATTAACATTTTAAATGCTAATTTTTAGACTATTAAAGAAATATCCGCTGATATTAGACTGCTGAGATGGGGGAGTGCCATGGAAGATTATTATAGCTTGAAGGCTGTAGAGGAGAATACTATATGTTTCAATTCAGTGTCAGCAGGAAGTCATATGGTGCAATTCTGTAGAAATCTGGGAGATTTATTTTAACCTCTGGAGGAAAAATAGCAAAGCAGAGTTATATAGAAAGCCTTACCTGAGACAGAAATTTAAATGTAAAGCAAAGAAAAGGTGTTTTGAATTCAGAGTTCTATTGTTTTTTTTAAGCAGGACAATTAGATTTCTCCATTTTTACACTTCTAGCATTAGAAATTTTTCCCTTGTAGTCTTTTTCTTTTTTAAACTTAGAGAGGTCAAGTTAAAATGATGACATCTGGACATCTTTGAAATCTAAGGCTAGTAATTATATGTAAGCAGACATTCCCACCAATGGGATATGCAAAGGACTGGGTTTCCACTTTAATCCTCATATTGCTGTTCATTCCAGTCAGCAGAGGAGAAGGTTATTAGAAAAAAACAAAGTCGAAACCAATAAGGACAAACATAAACAGCTCAAAGTTCAAAACACTCAAAAAACCCTCAATGCATTAATTGAAACTCACTTTTCTGGAGCAATTGTCCTCTCTAAAACACATCTAATGTTGGATTTACCTGATTTCCAAGGCGTGTTACAATGGAATTATTTCACTGGTTCAATACTTGGAAAATTAAACATTGTCTAAAATTGCAAATTTATACTAAAAAGAGGAGAAAAGCCACTGAAGTGTCGTAGCAAGCGTTAGGTTCATATGTGTGGCTGCAGGAGTTTGCAAGGCCAGAAAATTACCAGTAGCTGCAGACTCTTGTCCAAAACCTATGACTGATCCATACAATAAACACCTAGCTTAAAAACCAAATCATTTGTAGACAGTCACTAATGCAGATGATAGGTCAGATCAGTATGTACAGCCCTTTTAACTTTTCTTAATGGTGTAAGCTCACAATGAGCCCTCACATTTTCATTTGAAACAAAAATTTCTTGACTTTGGCAATGGAAGAGGCTCTGCAGAATGGCCTGTCCTCTCTTTCTTCCAGGAACCTGTAAAGCTACTATGCATCAAATGACACTCATGGCACTTTCAGACCATTGTATACGAAAATTCTTGGAACAGAAATGGAAAGCTGGAATTGTGAGAGGTGTTTCTATCCTGCACTGGTGAAATTAGGGTGGAAACTGCTCCTGAAAATAGCATGATTTTTGTTCCCTTGTGTTTTGTCCTTTCTTTCTGCTTCAGAGAGACTGAGCTAGAGTACCAGGACAGAATGTGCTGGGACGTGGGTGACACAAGATCCTAAGGATGAAATATGATTTCAACAAGACTATTTTTTATTTTGAAAGCTTTCAGTGCAAATGAATGCCATGGCATAGGAAGTATGACTTCACCTTGGCTTTGTAGCTTAATAGCATGTGGGAGGTCTCCTGTGTCCAGGTCAGTACAAGATCATGCAGACATCTTTATACTAGTCCTGGTGTTCCCTTCCTTCTAAGTGGGTTAATACGTTTAGAAGAATTTTCTCACTGATCTATTTTTGCCAGAAATGGTAAAAGGGAGTGATTCTGGCTGTGCATTATGGGAGGGGAAAAATGCATGCTGAAACAGCTTAAAGCACAAAGGAAAAGGTAGTGTAACTTGATTAAGAATTTAGTCTCCATTAGCTGCTACAAGTGTATAGAGTAATTTGATTATTGCATCTCAATCACACGTTCATCCCAGTTTGAAACTAGCTGAGTATCCAGCTCTGTGCTTTCAGCGTTCTGCAATTTACAGTCTGCAAAGTCTTAATGGTATTGCTGTTCTTAAAAAGAGAGAATATTTTGATACTGCTTACTCCTACACACATTCCCATGTGTAGCCCAACCTAAAACATCCTGACCTGTTATATGTTATTGCTGGAAGGTCTGGAGGTATTTTGCAAGACTAACACAGATGAAAAGCACTTCCAGAAAGTCAAAGAACGTAAGAATTCCTTGCCAAGCCACTTTCTATTATTTACCAGCAGCCCTGGCTAACCAGGGGGGTCCCAGTTGACTGGAGCTCAGCAAATGTGATTCCCATCTACCATCAGGGCTGCAAGGAGGATCTGGGGGACTGCAGGCCTGTCAGTCTGACCTCAGGGCTGGGGAAGCTCATGGAGCAGACCATCCTGAGTGCCACCACCAGCATGCCCAGCACAACCAGGGGACCAGGCAAGCCAGCATGGGCTTAGGAAGGGCAGGTCCTGCTTGACCAACTGGATCTCTTTCTATAGCAAGGTAACCCGTTGCATAGATGAGGGAAAAAGGCTGTGGCTATTGAATGTCTGGATTTCAGTAAAGTCTTTGATGTTGTTTCCCACAACATTCTAACTACAACTACGAGATCAGAAACTCTTGAGTTTTCAATGCAGCTCTCTTTTGGAAAGTGTGGAGGCAGAAAATCTGTTTGAAATGCAAGTTAACTGAATTGCATTTTTCCTTCAAGGCAGCCATTGTGTAAAAAAGGAAAAGAAAATACTTCCTATATTGAGTTAATAAATAAAAAAGTATGCATAATAAGATCCTGTTGCCATTCACATTTGATCTCTCAATTTCCTTCCAAAGAAAAGGTAGTTTAAGAAAAGTTATTGCAAAAGTGAAAGACTGAAAAAGAATGTGCTAAGAACAAGAACAAAATTCATCTTGCTCTATTTCCTTTTCTCAAAATCTGCTGATGATTTGTACTGAAAAAATGCCCACTTTCTATTTCAAGAGATATTTTAAGCAGACCCACTACAGTTTTCTGCTTTACCGATTATTGATGTGTAGTGGAAGCTTATTTTCCTAATGTATTTTTAGAGACCTTTAAAAAATTATTTTGACATTTTGTGGCAGCATGTAGAGTGGTAAATATGTCTTAGTCTACCATTTTAGTTATTTCCTATTCTTCTTGCAATACCTTTGCAAAATGTATACTTTTTTGTGCTAATTAAAGTATATTTATTTTTATAGTAAATATGTACCTATATTTTATATATGTGTGGAGAGATGCACATATCTGTATGTGGAAATGATTTGTTTAAAAAAGCAATGGAAAAACTTCCAGGTAGCCTTTATGACTTGCTTAATGCCAGAAGAACAATGTGCAATATTTAGCTCTGTCTTCAAAGGCTTTATGAACTGTTCTTTCTTTTAAACATCCGTGGAGAAATTAAGCACCAGATACACATATTGAAATGCTGAGTGGGATATTGTGTACTCTTCCTGCTAGTGCTTGTTTTTATTTAGATTATCAACTTTAGTAATATCACAAACTATTATTTCTATTTGTTTTAAAAAATTTTCATGAAACAGATATTACCTGAAGAGCAATAAACACTTAAGGCTAAATATTAGTGAGGATCTGGGGGTGGGGAATGTGGTTTATTTGTTGCTTTGGAATTTTTTTAACTTCAGAATAATAACTTTATTATCTGGTGATGAGAAATTCCAACCTGATAGACCTGGATAGACCTGGAAATAGTCTCTTCAAAATTGGCATCTTGCTGTATCATAGGTCCCAATGGAGGTATCATCTCTTAAATTGAAGAGAAATGACACAGCATTATCTGGGACAAGAGATAAATTATTTTAGGTAGTTTTACTACATTTGCTTCCACATGATATCCCTGATAAAAAGTTGTGTATGGAGACCAAATTAAAATGGTTTTTGATAACTTAGTAATAGGGAGGAGTACAGTCCTGCAGTTCTCTTCTGTTTAGAACTTAGTTCTTTCCTGAGTGTTTTCCCTACAATTTTCTCCACCATCTGTGGCAATTTTCCTTCCACTTCATGCAAATACTGTGGTATCCTTTTCACTATGATCTTGCATTCCAGTCACTGAAGAACTAAATACTCACCTACCTAGTACAAAGGTTAATATCCAGATCACATGGTCCACTTAGGTGATATTTTCTAAATATTGTTTTAGTTTCTTTTTGATTACAGGTATTTCCAGACCTGTATTCTTTCAAGATATCTACTTTCATGCGGAATATTCATCCTGAAATATTTTCAAGTTCTTTGTTAATGATAGAATATAAGAAAATAAAGATAGTGTAGAAAGTAATCTTACCCCTAAAGGAGTTGTAACTAGGCCAATTATCAAAGATTAGGAACAGGCCTGGCTTTAACAGGCCACAGCTGTAACCAATGAGAAGAAGAGTGCTATAAAAGAGTGGGGTGGGTGGTTGAGAAGAGAACTGGAGTTGGTTGGTTACTTGGTGGAGAAGAAAGTGGCAGTCAGTGCTTGGAGGAACAGCCCATGAAAAAGCACCAAGGTATGAAACTTTTGTGCTAAGACAACAGGGTGGACTAAGATAACAACAGATGATCAATACTCACTGTCTTTATAAAGTATTATTAAGGAATACCCTTTCTACCAGTGCTTTTCATACTGAAGTTTTTCTTGTTTCTGCTACCAGGCACTATTTTTCACCGAGAGTTATCTTCAAACTCTCAGTACACCAATAAAAATTAGTATTTGGTTAGTTCCCTGCCATATTTATGTATTACCAATTTTCTACTTTACTTTCTAATTTTTTTAATAGTTTTATGTTTGTTGCAGTCTTTTTGGAATCTAGGTATGTTATTACATTGGCTTCTCATTCTAAGTACGTGTTATTCAAAGTATTTTTGCTAATATCAGAAAAGCATAGAATGGCCTGGATTGGAAGGGATGTTAAAGATCATCTAGTTCCAGCCCCCCTGCCATGGGCAAGGATGTCTTCCACTAGATCTGTTCACTCAAAGCTTCATCCAGCTTGGCCTTGGACACTTCCCAGGATGGAGCAACTGGGATCCACATGTGAGCAACCTGTTCCAGAGCCATCACTGTAAAGATTTTTTTCTGAATTTCTAATCTAAATCTATTCTCTTTAATTTATAGCTGTTGTCCCTTGTCCTACAACTACATGACCTTATTTTTCCTAGGAAAAGCCAAAAGCATTTGGAGAAAAAAAAACCCACAAACCAAAAATCCTTCATGTGTTTATCTTTAGGTGTGTTCATCTGTGTAAAGAGATTATATAAAGTATTTGTATGCAAGATATTTTGTGACTAAATGAATTCTGAACAGTAGCTATAATGCCAGAATGCTTAAACCTGAAGCAATTTATGGACCTCTATTGTGTGTACAGGAAATGGAATTACATCTGGCACTTGTTGCTAGGCAAAATGTGCCCACCAAATAGCACTTAGAAATAATCCAGCAGTTTAACTAGTAGGAATGCTAAATTGCTTCCAAGGCAGTTTGCCTGTGATGTATTTCTAAAATGAATATAAACTTCTTTTCCTAACCAATAATTTATGCCCACGAAGTGTAAACCCTGCTGTTTGTGGGGGCGGTCAGCCCCATGTGGGAAAAAAATCCCAGCATTCTGGGGGACCTTTTTTCTGCGATGTACTGAGCACCTCTCAAGAACATTGATTTCAGTTAGAGTTAACAAAATATACAATTGCTTTGTAATGCAGAAAATTAGGGTCTTGAAAATCAGTACCCATACACACTGTGAGGGATGTGGATGTCGGAAAGGAATTTTGTCTATCTTTTCAGTAGGTTCAGCATTCACTTCCTATCTGTTCCAGCCCATGGACACTGAAGTGGAATAGAAATGATTGTATTTGTGATGGTGGACTGGAGAGGTCCAGGCCAGACGTCCTTCAGAGTATTTCTGACACTATACAAAGTAGCAATAATCTATCCTTTTAGATGAGAGAAAAGTGTGTTTGAATATTATGTAAGCAATCAGGTGAGCCATGTAGAAGAAATTAGAAACACGTGTGATAATTTATATCTGTTTGTCTGATCTTAAAGCATTTCCAAGATTTAAAAAAATACCTGCTGTCTAATTGGGATTAAACCAAGCAGTGTTCATAATAAATTCATAAAGATGCACCTTTTCCAAGAAAATCACACTACTATATATATCTGTATTTTTTTACTTGTTATGGAGAAAGATTGAATAAATTATATTCAAATAAAAAATAACACTTTATTTCATTATGATCCAACTTGGATTTTTGTTGTGCTCCTCTATATTCTAGATATCTACCGAAGACCCCAGCTGAATTCATATTGTAGCTTTGTAGCTTTGATTGGCAACTGTAATATGAATGAGCTTCTGCTTTGCTCAGTGATTGTCATTCACACATTCTTTGCAGAGAACATGAATTTGAACTAATGGCAAGAAAATTAAACAGTTCTTCTATTGATTTGTTAATTCTTCTTCTTATAAAGGCATTTCCTTTAGAGAAATTGCATTCTGTTTGGGAATATCTTCTGCAAGGCCTGAATTAGTTCTTGATGTGATCAAATCTCATCCTTTTGACTGACAAGGTTGATTCTTTCTGCCAAGATTTTTTTGTTTTTTTTCCTTTGCATTTTCCATGTCACTGCTTTCTTCCTTCTTCTTTCACGTCTTTATTTTGAGTATATGTTTAATGATTGTCTATATTTCCTCACCTTCCCTTCTTTTATTTCTTCTGAATCCTCACTTCAGTCACATTGTTTTATCTGTGGTCCACATTATATAACAGTCTTTTCTACTCACCTGATGCTGCCTCTTCTTCTCTCCTTGGTTTCTTTTTTCATTTCCTCAGACTCTAATTTCTTCTTCACTTGCTTCTAGGTTCCTTACATGTGTTCTATTTAATGCTGTCTTCTGCCTACCCCTACTGCCACAGCCGTTTAAAGCAATTGATGTTTTCACCTGGTTCCTATCCCTTCCTCTCCTCCCCAGTATTTTGCATTGTCCTTTCAGCCTATACTTTTACCCTTTGTCTTTTTTTCCTGTGAACAAGCCTTGACTTAATTTATTAAGAAGAAATATGTTCATCTTAGCTTTTAAAATTTCAAGTACTGTTTACAAAGTACTTATTTTGATCTTGTATTTGTGTACACTTTTTTGTGTAAGCCATCATAGTCAGTCTTAACTTAATCCATATTCATAAGTTTCAGTATTGGCATGAATTTGTTGTCCTTGTCTAATCTATCTTTCAAATTGATCTGCTTCTCAAAGCAACTAACATATCCATAGTAAACAGACATTATTAATTTCTGTGATAATTGATTTTCCACAGAGTAGGAAAGCTAGTCAGGGCTGTGCATTGGGGGAGCTCTGGGAAACAAAGCTGTGCTCCCCAAAAGGAGAACAGAGGTACTTGGAGCTGTTCTTGTTTTTCGAAGTCCTATTTTAACTGTTATTAATTGCATTATTTTTGGGTTTTGTGACTTTAGTAATGCTTTTTCCCTAGTTAATTCTTTGTCTCTTTTTAAAAGTTCTATTAATAAACCATTTAATTCACTGACTAGTCAAGGTCTTAGGGTAGCCGGAATGGCTCTGTGATTATGTCAGGCTTGAAGAGGCATGAATAACCATCATGGACAGAAAAATTAGGAGTTCAGTATGTGTTGTGTTTCTATTAGCTTGTCTCAGTTGGAAGGAAAATTAGCTTGTTTTTATTCTTGATTTTTGAACTGTCCATGCTTGCTCCTTTTAGTTTCTAGGCCTTTTACTCCCACCTTCTTCCTCAAAATGTTACACTTTCTCAAAGGTGTAGAATTCCTAGGGAATAAAAAAATAAATTGCTCTTCTATTATCAAGACAGCTTGGTGAAACTTTGTGTTTTGCTCCTTTTTTTTCCTGTTGTGTCCTTTAAAATGTTCATTCTCTTCACCTCAAACTCAGAAGAGCAATGAAATTCTTGTTTAGAGAATCTGTAATTTTAGAGGGGTTTTTTTTCCCCTCTTCTTTTTTTCATTTATTGCAACAAAAGTTTTTGGGAATTTTATCTTTTGAAATGTGACAGAGAATCTACCCAATTTTTTTTGTGCTTGTAAGAGATTTGTTATCAAAAGGTACCTAGCATCCTTTGTTGGAACAGCCTTCCTTTCTTGCTGCTGTGATTGAGCTTTTGAAGATCCTCTGGTGGTTTCATTAGATGAGAGGACACCTCTGTCATGAGCAAGAGTGATTTAACTAGAGATTGATTTGATCATGTCTGGTTTCAATGTGAATTTTGCCATTGACTTCATCAGGCCAGTCTCTTCTGTATCCTTCTCATTCTGTATGTTCTTTCATTCTTTCCTGGCTGCCTACTCTCTAAGAAGGAAATGCCCAGTGCAAAGAGTAGAGACAAACCCACTCACTTCTGTAGTCTGAGTGTAAAGACAGTGACTGGCTTACCTTGAATACCTTGGGGACATTAGCTGAACTCACTTGTTTTACATGTCTCCACTATGTTCTATTCCATATCTATAAAAACTGGGCAATTGTTTTCACCACAGTTTCTGTGAATGTAAATGTCCACACAAGTACCTAGTAATTGATTGTGATATGCTAAGATTATATGGTAAGAGGACTACATAAATATCTGAAATTAAAAGAATTCAGGATTTCACCTGAAATGACTTCAGAACTTTGAGCTTCAACTTTGTAAGGAATGGGAAATGTCACTCAATTGTTTGGGTTTTTTTTTCTAAATTCATTACTTATTACCACTACATTTAAATGTGCAGTGAGGAGAATAACAACATAAAGAGACTAGAAGCTCCAATTATACCACCCACACCTAGAAATAATCTTTCTACACTAAGAATGTGGAACAATGTTTTAAAAGCAAATAAAACAATCAGTTCACCTCCTGTCCATTATGTTCTTTTAATTGAGAAGATTTCTCTGATTTATTTTGAACCAAGAAATAAAAATAGAGTTGATTTCAGTTTGCCATGAATTGCAGTCTCTGGTATTTTTGAAAAATATAATACTGTGCGGATTACTCTTTGTTTAAAAGGATGGTAATCTGTGCATATTCTCACAGTTGGAGCTCTGTTCCCACCTGCCAGCTATTTTCTCACTGTTTCTCTGGGCGAGGAGGTTTTTGTGTTGCTTTTGATGAGAAGAATAAGTAATATAATAGCTCCTACAATGCAAAAGCCTTTTCCGAAGTTGTCTGAGCACGTTCACACATCCAATTATGGTGGTGTACCCAAGGCACCTAAGTTAGTAACCTCTCTCTCTTACTAATATGCCTACGTTGTTTTTCAGACTGTGCTGTGCAGAACTGTGAGGTGCCATGAACTGTACGGAAAGTTTTCAAAAAGGCAACTGAAGAAATCAGTTCTAATATATATTTCACAAAATATAAGAGGTTTCTGAAAATGATCATCTTACCTGGGAAATGTCTAAGGGTCTAAAAGCAAGAATATGTTATATCCTAGTAAAGACTTTTCTCCAGGCATAAACTCTAAATCAAAGCAAGCTGCTTGTTGGAGCCACTGGCTGTAGTGCTTTCATAATTGTCTCAAAATAAATTATCTATCCATCCATCTATCTTATCTATTATTATATAATCATATTAATTTAAATAAATTATTTATATAAAGCTATTAGAAAGTGTCCGGAGAAGGGCCTGTAGGGAAATCAATACAAGGAGTAGCTGAGGCAATTTGTTTTCTTCAGGCTGGAAAAGAGGAGACTGAGGGAAGACCTCACTGCAGTTGCAACTTCCTCATGATGGGGAGAGGAGGGGCAGGTGCTGATCCTTGTAGTGAGAAGTGACAGGACCTGAGGGGATGGTATGAAGATGTGTGAGGGGATATGCCAAAAATATCTTCACTCAGAGAATATCTTCACTGGGACAGGCTCCCAGGGCAGTGGTCACTGCACCATCCTGACAGAGTTCCAGAAGCATTTGGACAATGCTGTCAGGCACAGGGTATGACTCTTGTGGTACTCCTGTGCAGGGCCAGGAGCTGGACTTGGATGATTCTTGTCAGTCCCTTCCAACTCGGAATATTCTGTGATTCTGTGGCACATCTGGAAAAAAGTAAACTTTTTTTCATCCCTGCCACCTCCTTCTCTCTGGCAGTCTTCCTACTTATAAAGAAAGTGCAATGTATTCCTAAAGAATCATATTTTGAATGCCTGATTTCCTTACCAGTCCCCCTATTATTCCACTTGGTGAGCCTTCCTTCTGACAGGCTCAAGTCACTGGATGAGGAATATTGAAGAATATGAGTGAGGGTGCTTCCAATCCAGACCTGACCTTTTCTTGAAGACACTGAAATTGCAATATATTTTAGCCTCTGTTATCTCAGGAATTAAATTTGTCAAATACCCTATACCATGTTGTGGAAAGTGAAGTCTGTTTAATTTCACTGAGGAGCCAGTGCACAGCTTGGTAGATTGGTAAGTCTGTACTTTGAAGAATGTGATAAAAACAGGTGCTGCAGCAGGTTTGGCTGGACTGTAGAAAAACTATCAACCTGAGGCATGTTCTAGGAAGCAAGATCCATCTTTTTGTTGCTGAACTTCAAATTCTTCTTGAAACTGATAAAGAAAACACTGCAATCTCTGAACAGGATAAAACTTCACAAATATTTATCTTTTCTAAAAGCATAGGGAGAAGTTTTAGTGCTGAGAGATTATTAGTATTCAAAAAGCAAGGGAAGAAAGACCTAGTACCTAGCTGTACAGTGGGGGAAAAGTATAGCCAAAACAAGTACTGAGGAGCATTTGTTTAACATTTGGCAGGAGATAAATGCAGGCACAAGTTTACTCAGAATTGTATTTAAATTTGATCCATGATCTTCATTGGAATGTTGAGGTATAACCCTTATATGTGTCAGATATTTTCAAAACTTTCTAAAGTGAGATTTTGAAGCACCCATGTTTTTTCCTCTACTAATGGTCTATTGAAACTATGTGCAATGCTCTGTTTGTTTTTAAATGTTAGTGCAAGCTTGAATACTCTGGTTTTATACACCTCTTATTTTGTAATGAGTCTTCCCCATATGCTAACAAGTTTTGGAGACTTGTTAGTGACTCAGTTTCAGGGATTACTAGGTGGTATTTAACAATTTAAATCTGTGACCAGCTGCTCTTTCCAATTTGTTTTCTGTGTCGTGTGTGTCTACATTGTTTGAAGATAAATGGGCCAGATATTCTACCAGACACAATTCTAAGGAACATGGTTAATTATATTTATAATCTTGAGCAATAGGAGGAATGTGCAATCCCTTAATTTCCTACATATGTAAAAGCACCATTTAAAAACCATTAGATTTCTTTAAAGTGTAGTAATTGTAGGAGGCCTGTAGTTGTTTTGCAAGGACATGTCCCCTTCTGTGCCCTCCAGCTCACTGTGCAAAGGAGATAAAGCATAAAGTTTTTAGCTTCTAACTCAGTGTTTGCTACACAGTCATCAAACAGGCCTTGTTCAGTGCATTGGCTTTAACTAGGTGTAGGTTTTCCTGTGTGCAGCTCAGAATTGTGCCCAGCTTGTAATTTTGACCCTTTTGCCACTAGGTTTGCCATACTGTAAACAGTACTTGACTCACTTTTGTACTCTTGGGCACTGTCTTACCCACCTGGCTTGTTCCATGTAACATTTCTGTAACTGGCCTGTTTAATGTGGACTTTGTTGACCAACAGAGACCCAGAAATGGTGGAATATCTGGGATTTCATTAGAGAATGCTCAAGGGAATTGTAACTCGCCTATGCTAGACCTTGTTGTTAATCCTAGTAATAAAGGCTCTCAGACTCCATAAGGTGTTGTTTAAAATAGCTTTTATTGCTATCTTTAATTGGTGATAACACAAGAAGGAAAAAAAGGAACAGAAGAGACCTTACCTCTCTTTAAGTTGTGCAGCATCAGAAGGACTTCTAATCAAGGCCTGTCAGGCTGCCTGAATTCTGTCTGCACTGAGGTTCACCATTGTGGTGGCCTTCACGCCTCTTATAGGATATTCTCTGAGGTAACCATTGAGAGTCATTTTGACTGTCAAACAAAAGCATGTTCACATGAGAACTTGAAGATAAAGGCAAAGCCACACAGGTGGCCACTTATTTAATATGCAGCAAATGAAATGTTATACAGCTAATTGAGCTCAGCCGGTCCTTGAAGCAAGTTTGTGGTGTCAACATGTGCTGGATGTAAACAGCAGTACCAGCTGCATTCATTTGGAATGTGCAATGTGTATAGCATAACTTTACTCCTAAATAACTTTCTGATTTATTTTTTTCCCCTCAGTGATTGAATACACTGGTAAAATTTGGTATGTATTTAACAAGGTATATTTTAGCCCTACCATCTTTAGCTGTATCTTAAGTACTAATGACCCAGGCATTTGGAGGCACAGTTTTTAATAAATGTATGTGCCCTTTTTTAAAATAAAAAACCCTGCAGCATTTGTAGGGTTTTCATAGGGAGATGGTGATATTTTTAATTTCACAGGGAGCCAGAAATTGTCCTTCAGTCAGATTCAGTTCATCTCTTTTAGATTTACACATCCTAAAATGTTATGTGTAGCCCAGACCATGGAAGGAGCCAGTGGAAGGTATCTGGGACAGTGTTTGTTAGTCAACCTGAAACGCACACCAAACTGACTGGACAGAGAAATGGGCTTGTACTGGCTTTTTTGCTTTTGTGCAGATGATTTTCCTTATAGTAGTTGGTATGTGGCTGTGTTTTGTATCTGTGCTGCAAACAGTGTTGACAGCACAGGGATGTTTCAGCTGTTGCTGAGCAGCGCTTGCACAGAGTCAAGGCTTTTTCTGCCTCTCACCCCACAAGGAGCTGGATCAGGATAGCTGACCCCAGCTGACCATGGGCATATCCTGTGTGGTGTCATGCTCAGCATAGGTAGCTTGGGAAAGAAGGAGGGATGTTCAGAATGATGGCGTTTCTCTTCCCAAATCACCGTCATGTGTGATGCAGAGCAGCTTTCCTGAGGATGGCTGAACACCTGCCTGCCAATGGGAAGTGGTGAATGAATTCCTTGTTTTGCCTTGTTTGTGTGCACAGCTTTTACTTTGCCTATTAAACAGTCTTTACCTCAACCCACGAGTTTTCTCACTTCTTCCAATCCCGTTCTGTCCCCCATCCCACAAGGGGTAACTTCTCTGAAAGTTATCTTATGAAAAGGAGTTGTTCATCTCTCAGGTATAATTTTGTTTGACATGTGCAGTATCTGTGCAAAAGTCTACACTGGGACAGTAATATATGGAAAAGCAGTCCTCTAAAAAAGCTAAGAAATACTTACTCTGCCTATTTAAAGATCTTCTTACTTAAAAGTTGATTATTTTTGATCTTCAAAAAAATGAGAAACCGTTTGGTTAAAAATAAGTAGGAAATCTTTCACAGAAGAATTGAATTATTAATGGAAACCTTGAGTCTAGACTGTTTTGATGGATAAAACTAATTTATCTCTGTCTCCCTGAGATATTTATATCATCTGTCTAAACAGCATGAGTCACATTTAAAATGATATCAACTTGTGCCACCTCCAGGATAACAAACTGGAGCTGGTTCAGCTAAGTGTTGCTTTCCTTCATTTTTATCATTCAAAATATCCAATTGATTTTCATTGAGTCAGTTCACTGTACAGGGAATTTGAATCCATAGCCAAGAGGGGAAAAAGAGATGTCACTGATCAGCAGTGAAATTTATGCTTTCTTGTATTTTGGATATTCTTACTACAGGCAGAGGAATGTGGGTTGTCTTTGTTTCTTGAGGTATGTTTATGTACAGATAGGCACAAACTTTTTAATACTAACTACACATGTGTAGTAATAATACACAGAGGTTTTTTTACAAATACAGCTGTGGGTTTTTTATATACTTCAAGTAAAAGACTCAAGCTATGTGAAAGACTGTTTGGTCTCAGAGCACTGTCCAGCACTCTGAGTGCTAAAAGTATGCATTACCCCTGCCATGTATTGCAACTGCAGACAATGAAATTGGAATAGAAATGTTTGGAAAACTTTTATCTCTTGCTTACTTTTTATTTTTTTTTTCTAAACCATGATGAAAAAATTATTTTAGAATTTTTCATGAAATTAACTTCCAAAACCTTTTTTTCTAATGTCATTTGGATTTCTTTGATATCAAAAGGAATTCTTAAAAGAATTATTAGACATTATGCTTTTTTTGGCATTTACTTGCTGAAAACGTTAGTTTCTAGTACCTCATTAGGCATTTAAACAGAAGTAGGATGGAAACATAGAAAGGGCTACACAATTGTATAACCTGACACAAAGAGTTATGTGCTGAGAGGTTTTAAGAGTGCAGGAGACAATCTCACCTTTATCTGTTTCATGCTGAGACAGACGGTTGAGAGGGGAAAAATTCAAACATTTACATGAAGTAGTAGACCACGTAAAAGAGTGAAAATTCTTCCTCACCTCTTTCGGAAACGGTTGCTCTGAAATTCTGAAATATAGGATTAGAGTAGCATATATAAAAATAAAAAAGTACTATGACCAGTATATGTGTACTGGTTTAGGGCAAATTTGTTAAAGAATCTGCAAAGGAGGGCCCCTCCAGAAAGCGAAACCCACACGGCCCCTCCCCCCAACCGGTTCGGGAAAAAATTCCTCGGAGAGAGGTGGAAAGAACCTGTTTATTTGACTGACCCCGCACCCCCCAGCACACAAAATGAACAATACCCGATGACACCGCTCTGAGAAAGATGGCAAAATCAGAAAGTCTCTTTCGGGGGTGGTTGCTCTGTTCTCAGTCCCTCCGGCGCTGGGCCAGCCGCTGCAGCCGAACCCTTGGGGTTCCCGGGTCCCAGTCCGGAGCAGGTTCGAGATGGTCACAGGAACAGGAGAGGAGAAACAGTCCAGGAAGCAATGTGGACTGTTTAGCTAGAACTAGCTAGTAAGCAGAGGCAGAAAGCAGAGCAGAAGCAAGAGCAGAAAAAGAGAGCAAGCAAAAGCAGCAAGCCCAAAGCTGGAAAAAAAAAAAAACCAGGTCTGTGTACTGCTTGTCTCTGTGTCCTGATAAGAGAAACCCAAACAAAACTTCCACTCTTCAGTGCCGGTCTTAAAGGCACAGAACAGATGAATGGGGATATACAAGCATCATAACGTCACCCCAGGACATTATGCAATAAAAATCTTTTGTAAGCATTCCTTTAATTTAGTTTCTAATCTTGTCAGTGGAATTGCAATTGTCAGTAAATATAGTTTTAAATTCCAAGACTAAATAAAATCATTCATGATGACCTCTTTGGGCAAAGAAAGATAACTATAGTCTAAGTAGTGGAGAGTATTCAGACTTTCCAGATGGAGCAATTTTTAAAATTTTATTTTTAATTTTTTTTAAAATTTCAGTTTAATTTTCTAATCTATTTTAGTTTTTAAAGATACTGATTTTAAGGTATTTTTTTGTCTGATCCAGAGATTCTTATTATGTCTTTATCTAATACTTGTCCTGTATGACGTTGATTTAAATTTTAAGTGTTTTCTTAAAATACTGTTCTGCAAATGGTAATACTTTTTCTCTCCAAATTTAGCAATAGTACTTTTAGAATAGCTTATTTGCACAATTTGTATTCTGAGATGATTAGAAGATTTATAAACTCCTGAATTCACACTGACACAAGTCAACATGGAACAAAGATTTTATTGCTGTAAATACTTTAGAGTGTGTATACTAGAAATAGACACTGTGTCTAGTTGATTAATAACCTGAAAATTAAATACCATCAACAGTCATGCCCTCACACTTATCTCTGGTAATTTCTCTATTTTAATGCAGGTTCTGATTGATTTTTTTCATTTTAGAACACTATTTGATATTTGTTTACTAAAACACTGTCCTAAGTGATCCCTCCAACACATGGCGCAAGTGCAAGTGGAATTTTTTTTGCTTTTCTATAGAAGTTCCTACAGTTATTTGTTTTGGTTTAATCCATACCTCTGTTGGAGTTAGGATTTAACAACATTTATGAAGCTTTCATTATCAAGATGCTTACAGTAATAACTAGATTGAGATGGTTTGTCATCAGTTTTCATTTTAACTCCAAAAGTCCATTTCAGATAAACTTAAATGTGTGTGTGGAATCCAATCACTGCAGAGCATTGAGAGGCAAACTGTGCTACAGACCTTGTGTGCTCTTCTGTGTCACTCAGTCTCTCAGGCTCCCCATAGCTCAGTGGTTTTCTCTCTTACTCTGGGCTACTCTGAGGTCTGGACACCTTAAATAAACGTGGATAAATTGGTTTAATGTGAGAGCATCTAAGTTCCAATGTAGTAAGTTTTCCTTTCATTTTTAATAGCCTTTTGAGAGGGAGATAAGGTTAAATTTCTTTTCATCCTTAAAGGTCTCTCCTCCTGTGTTGCTTTTAAAATCTCTGAGGAAATACTTATCAGGACTGTGGCTTGTTGATAAAGGAGCTACAGTTAAGCTTGAGATGTTCTGTTATCATCAGGCTGCTTTTCCCTTGAAATTTCCTCCTGGAGTTTTTGAGCATTGTTTCTAAATTCTAGTCCTCTTGGTCAATCCATAGTTTAACCTCATCCTATCAGCACAAGGAGAATAACAAGTGGTTGTGATGTGAAGGAGGAGGCAGTATTCTTGTGAAAACTCCAGTGTCAAGAAGACCTGGCTTTTGTTGGAGGCAATGCAACATAGACAACCAGGACCCCAACCCTAAAACGAGATTAATTAAATATACTGAGATGGAGAAAAAAGTAATGATACAAACTTATTATTATTTTTTCCCCCTTAAAACTGCAACTCTAACAATATTTAAAAAAGGAGATTCAGAAAAATGCTTCATCTGAGTTCAAGTCACAGTTTTTGAGAATCTCAAATGCAGTTAGATAAGAGTAGTCCATTTTGCAAATACTATCTTGGTGTAATCTGAATTGTTTTAACTAGCTTTTCATTGGTGCAAAGTAGCACAATCTATTTCACTTACTACTGGAAAGAAAGGTATCCATTTGGAAAGAAATATTAAAAACATCCTCATTGTGCTGGTCTAGGCTGAAAGTGAAAAAAAAGTTTTAATTTTTTTCTAACATTTTCTCTTACAATGGAATTATCCTTCCTTCCTGTCTAATAACTCAATCAGAATTTGGAATCCAGAACAAAAAATTCTTCCTATTTCTTCACCCATTTAATGAATTAGGTTTTTCAGATTTAAAAAACACTTCAGAAATCATTCAGGGGTTGCCAAAAATACATAGTAATGTGCCCAATTCATTTATCATTCCAGCTGCTGATTTTCTTCTGATGACTAACTTCATGCTTGAGAGAGAAATCCTTATCTTAGCATAAGTATCTCACCTGCCTGTATAAAATTGATTCCATTACAATTTTAAGATGAGAACTGCCCTCAATTGTGTTCTTACATAGAATAATTGGGCTTTTGCTATCAAAAACATGTGGCAGCAAGGACATCTGAGTATATTTTAGTGTCTGGCCAAACAGCCTGGATCTTTGCACTCAAGTATGACACATCGTTTGATGTGAGGATTACTTTGCTATAACTAATATGGCACAACCACATAAATAGGTATTATTCCAAAGGCAGTATTTCCAGTTGTGTTTACTAAATGAGGCAAGAATTTATTTAAAAGCTTTAGCAGTTTAATAATCTCATGACAATAGTTTCACAGTTCATTCTAGACAGAGAGGACTCTATTAGTCGTGCTGAGAAAAATAGTGACTGTAATTTCAAAGGTAGCATGTTGCTTCATTGGGCTGTTTGTTTTTAAACTACCTACCTCTGCTCGCACAAAACATCTGAAAGCTCTGAAGTACCAAGATGTTTATCCTTACCAAAAATTCTATGACAAAATCAATTATCAATATTTTCTTTATAAAGAAGAGTTTTTAAGCTCATCACTTGGACTTCTGGTGATGTTTTTGTGTGGCAGAGGTTATCCAGAAAATTAAAGATATGGGTGTTAAACCTAGTCACCTTTTTTTTCAATTTAAGGTCTTGAAGACCAGTCTTTTCTTATTTTTTCTTTCTGTTAAGGAGTCTACATTTTTGCGCCCCACCACTGCTCTGTAGAAAAGATAGTCATGGCAGATAAACATGCATACATTCACACATGCTCTTAGGAAGAGCATGGGAGGTGACAAACCAAGTAGTTTGTTTTGACTGATTTCATTGCCTATGCAAAGTTTAAGCACAAGGATGTAGCAAATTTCAGTCACAGTGAATGTAATGTAATAAAAAATATTAAAGAAAACAGGTACAAACATGGAGAGAATCTTTTCCAGAAAGATGCACACAAAACCCAGTAGCACTGCTGAATGATGCAATTTCTGCTGGCCCATAAAAACCAAAGCAATGCTCAAACTTAGTTTCTGGTCCATCCAATTATTATTTAATACAATTGTTTTCATAAAGCAAAGCAGTTCAACCTGTAACTAAGCTGACATCATGCTCCTTTTTATATTCAAAATGTGTCAGAATATTTAAACCCTGACATTGAATATTGTATAGATAAGTAAAGCAAAAGAACATAAAGGAATAATCTGTATTTTCATGCAAAGCTATTTAATGATGCGTCAAACTCCCAAGTCCCAGCTTCCCAGCAGTTTAGTGAAAAAAGACAGACAACCTCTGAGGTCTGTTCAGCCCACACAGGGCCTGAGTCATTCTGCAGAAGTGCCTGTCTCTCATGATGGATTGCACACAGAGCTCAGCAAAAGCAGGCTTCCAAATCGATGCCCTGAATATGTGCTATACAGATGTGCATTCAGATCTTTTTATCAGAGATTTTACCTCTGTGTCTTTGCTCTTGGACCTGTAGGCATGCTTGTGTATATAGTAGAAAAATATTTTAGAAGGCATTTAGGTTGAGGTCAAGGGTCTAAGCAGAAAAGTATGTGATCAGAGCCAAATGTTTATGGTTTTAATTACCATCTTTCTGCTCAGATATTTTAATTCCCAACCAATTGTGACTTTGCAAGTGACAAAAATTCTGCAGATGTTTTCCCTGGATAACTTGACTTAGTCTTCCAATGTTTAGAGACCTAATGGCAGTTTTCAAGGATAAACTGGGCTCAGGACCACATCCTATGCATTATGTGAATAATTTCAAATGCAGATTTGTTACCACTTCCTGTCCCTAGTGATATATCCCCAATGGGTACATCTCAGACACTTGTCAACTGGAGGCTTAGTCACACCATGTTTCCAGAGCTGATGTCAACATGCAGTCACATTCTTCTTGCTGTTTCCAGCTGGGTCGCATTAGACTGTGGCATCACTTCCTTGCCCCTAGTCTGTAATTCTGTGCCTCTATTTCCAGTTTCAATCCACTTTTACTATTTCGGTCCTTCAGGTTTTATTATTTCGGTCCTTCAGGTTGTCAGTCCAGTTATTTTTGTATGATCTTACCTCTTCACCTCTTTAGTGAGGGTTTACAGGCTTATTATTGCCAAATGTTGTTTGTATTATCTGAATTTCTTTTTCAGTAAAACACACAGAGTTCCAAAAGCATCATTTGAAACTTAGCTAGACATCTTCTATTCCAGTAATATGCCTTTTTGTGCTAATATTGTTTCCTTCCTTTAAACTGTGCTGTGATTCTTTGGCATTTCTAGAGCATTTTTTCCAGAATATTTTTTCCTTTCATGGGAGGCATTGTGTCCAACACATATGATCCTATCACATGGATTTCTTATGCTCCTTTTCTTAGGATATTCATTATCTCAAAAAAGATATGCCAGGTTATTTTGGTATAATGATAGTCTATTTTGGGGTAAAGCTGTTATTAATTATATTCCATTTTCATTACTTCAGTGACTGTAGCTTTGCAATGCTTCATAGTTTCTTTCAAATCCTGGTATAGCTCAGGAGGTAACAGGCATTTTTTTTAAAGTTGTCTGGATCACGTGCACTCCTTTTACTTAAAAGAAATTAAAGCTAGGTTTTATTTTTCAGATCCTTGATTGCCAGCCTGATAGATTCATTAATAGTCTTTGTTGCTGAACTGCCCTTTCATGTACAAGTATTTTAAGTACTCTCAAATGGAGGTTATGGAGTATTGCCCTCTTGATGCAGACACTTCCTTAAAAATAGTTTTATGTCTTTGTTTTCTTCTCATCTTGGATGAGTAATTTTCATTGCCAGAAAGCATGTCATTAGCAACACTGCGTTTGCTACTGGTAGTCAACATCCCCGTATTAGTTTTGTTTTGGACTGCCTGTAAATTGTCTTTAATCTTAACTGTTTTTTTCTGCTTGGCGAAGCTACTCTTTTTTCCTGTTTTCTTTTTATTTGGATGATGAAAGTGCATTTTAGTACTTGGAATTTTGCAAGATCTGACCTTGCCTAACATTTTCTGTTCTCACTTTCTTCATATATTTTCTGACATCTGACAGTTTTCCTCACATATTAATTTTATATTACACCCTAAAAGCTTTCTGCATATTCCAGATATCCTCTGAGGTGACTGCTCATCTAGTTAGAAATGGAGCTCTTTGTTATAAAATGTTTCTCTCAATGTTTGAAACTGCAAGTTTTTCACAGACTTCAGACAGTCTTTTTCTTAAAGGAATTATTGCATTTTCTTGAGTCTTCCTTTGTATTTTTCTTTTGTTGTTGATGTGTTGTTGGTGATGATTTTTAGTGGAGTTCTGATTTTTGTTTAGCATTTATTTGTGCTGCAGTTATTTTTTTAAAAAATGGAATGAATGTGTCATCACTTTGAGATACAGCTTTCTTGACCAGCACTTTGTCTATTTAGTGAGGTCTTATACTTCACTTTTCTCATGTTCTTTGTCACATCCTCAAATAACTGGGTCTACTAAATTTATTTTTTGGGAAATTGCAATCTCACCTCACAGCTTTCATAGGGATAGCTACTCCTTATTTACTATTTCATAAAATTATATGTTTTCTAAATAATGCAGAAATTTATACACAACAAATGGGATCCTACAAAAACCTCTCTTAAAGAAAAGGTTTTTTTATCTTACCCAGTAGTTAACTTCTGTGCTTTTTATAATTTTCTTACAATTTATTGCATACTTGGTTTATACTTCATCACATCATCATTTTTGTCTTGAGGAAGGCAGTAATATTGGTACATGTGGGTGTGGGAAATAAGCAAGAAGGGGATTCGTATGTCAAACTGACTTGCAGATCAATTGCATTATCCATGTGGCAGGGAAAATGCAGCGAGATATACAAGTTATGGCAGGAAGTTATAGCCTTCTACGCTTCAATATAGTCCTTTCAACCCGATTTTTGTGCAGAATATTGTCATTGCTTTACAATTAAAAAAAATCCAAATGGCAAAATTAGTATATTTTAAGGGATGGTAAAGGTGAAAATCATGTGTGCAATCTTACAAATTCATGCTAGTTAGATTCCTGACAGTTTCTTTCAGTTGCATGCAAATGATCTTCCATTACGTCTCAAAATTTTATTAATTTTGGATTTTTGGTGTTTTCTTGTTAAATAACTCCTCTGCATAACCTCTTTCATCAGAATATTTTATTCATTTTCTTTGAACAAACTGTGTTGCATTTTAAATGAAATTATTCATTTCCTTCATGCATCATGCGTTAGATTAGGGCATCTCTTACTGAGAGAGGTTAGTGCTGCTGGACCATTGGTAATAATTGATACAGAGTGGTTTCTGCCTTACTCTGTCATTTAGACATGGGAATGGGAAAATGAGTCCTACTTTTATTAGAATATCTTTTCTTCACCAGCAGACATCAAACTGTTAAATCACAATAGTGCCTAACATAGAGAATGCAAAGTCATAGTGACAAGCAATCCTTCAAAGGAAGGAAAATGGATATGTTTTTCCTTTACATTTTTGTAAGCTACCCTAGGATTTACCACCACTTTCTGGATTGGCTTTATGCTGTTGTCTGTCAGTGAAGCAGAATAGTCACTGGAGTAGGTTTTATTCTGTATTTTATGTCCTTTTTTTCCTTTTACTTTACCAATGGAGAGTTATTCAGCAATTTTTAAGATGGCAACTCATGTTTTAAATCATTAATTAACATGTTCTCTTATGGTTTTGATTTATGTTTTTTGCAGCTATTGAACTGTATCTTGTCTTAGAACCATGTTGGAAGACAAGCAAAGTTTTCTTGAGCAACAAAATAATTTTTTTCTAATTAAAATTGTCATTTATAATAATTATTTAAACTCCTTCTTACTGGCAGCAGACTGGGCTTGTATTTTTCAGGCAGCTGACTCTAACCAGGGGAATAGATGTATTTAAAATAGACTGCAATTAGATTCTGGTTTTAAGATGCATTGATAGGATGGGAATATTATATAAATTGGATAGATATTTAAAAGATATGTATTTTAAAATTTAATTCTGTTTTGAAAGAGATGCAATTGTTTTCACATTTACTACCTAAAATTGTATAGGAATGTTACAGAATGAAGTACTGAAAGTTTGCTCCTGGAGTTAGTGTAAAAAATGATACTTTGTATGCAACATAAATAGTGAAAATTGTCCAACCTCTCATCCACCAGTGCCCCCAAGTCCTTCTGGGCAGGGCTGCTCCTGGTCTGTTCATCCCCCAGCCTGTGTTGATACTGGGAGTTGCCCCAGCCCAGGTGCAGCACCTTGCACTTGATCTTGTTAATCCACATGAGATTCCAAGGGACCTTCTTCTTGAGCCTGTCCATGTCCCTCTAGATGGCATCACATTCTTCAGGGGTGTCAGCTGCCCCACTCAGCTTGGTGACATCTCCAAATTTGCTGAGGGTGCATTTGATCCCTTTGTCTGTGTCATTAGGAAGATAATCAATAACACTGGTCACAGTACAGACCCCTGAGGGACTCCCCCTGTCTGTGGTGTCCTCCAGGCCTCTCAGTGTGACCCCCAACCAAGTCCTGTGCACCTAACACCTCACCCACCAAATCTATCTCTCTCCAGTTTAGAGAAGGATGTTGTGGGCAACTCTGTCTAATGCTCTACGGAAGTTCAGATAAATGATATCTGTGGCTCTTCCCTTGTCCACTGATGTAGTCACTCCATCATAGAATGGCACAAGTTGGTCAGGCCTTGCCCTTGGTAGAGCCATGTGCTGGCTGTCTCCCTGCTATTTTTAATTGCATATGAGCTCTGTTAAGTTAATATGTTAGTCATGTTCATTTAAAGATGTAATTGATGGAATCTATTTTAAAAGCTGGATAAGGAAATACCACTTTCTGAATGAGGAAAGAAGGGTCTTGACACACTCTTTCCTTCCTTTGCTAGGCCATGGAAAGTGTGACTGTGGGAAGTGCAAATGTGATGAAGGATGGTACGGTGAAGCTTGTCAGTATCCAACTACTTGCAATCTTACAAGGAAGAAAAGCAATGAAATGTGCAAGAATTCTCAAGATATCATCTGTTCTGGTGCAGGTAAGAAGTCTTTTGTTGCTTTTTAATAATTAGTGCTCTCCCAGCGTTATCTTGAGAATCACTGTGATTTCTAACTAGTACTTTTGTATAGTATGTTTCAAGAAACTCAGAGTAACTGCGGGTTTACTAAAATGTTTAATTTTCCCATAGGCTTATTTCTGTGCATGTAATGTACACTGATGAGGAACACCTACTATAGTACT
Organism: Zonotrichia albicollis; assembly: GCF_047830755.1. Lineage (NCBI taxonomy): Eukaryota > Metazoa > Chordata > Aves > Passeriformes > Passerellidae > Zonotrichia > Zonotrichia albicollis. Next base: position 91,556,494 of record NC_133820.1, read on the forward strand.
CTGATTTATCCACAGCTGTTGTGAGTTGACGCAACTGCAACTGCACAATTTATTTTCCTCATCAGAATGTTGTTGCAATGGCATTAACACTGGAAGTGATGTAACTTCTATCAAGTGTTTGTGTTTACAGAATCCAGAAATGGCATTTGCAAACATTTTTCCTGGACATTAATAAGCTGTGCAATTTTTTGAGACACTTTTGAATTGTACCTGTGATTATTAAAATCAGTTGTAGAAAATGTGTTGATACATTTAAAGGAGCATTTCCATCTTCACTAGTCTGATTTGGTAACAATCTATACTCTAATTGTTTAGTTTTATAAACATCCTAACTTAAAAAGTTCTTTTCCTTGAAAAAAAAATTCAGAGGAAAACCAAATGGCATTTTAGAAGACTTTACTGAAGAATGGTACCATTTTAAAGGGCATTTTCTATCAATTAAGTTTTGAGACCAGAAATTGCCTTCTGGTTTTTCCATTACATTGACCTCCAAGTGGAAAAATGTTTTAAGAATGCCACTTTTGCTCACCATTGCTGGTCTTTAATTTCTGTTGGAATCCACACATTTTCATACAAGTAAATTTCTCACAAGTTAGTTGCTGACATGAGCAAAAAATCCCAAGGATTTGTGGGACTTGTTAGAAGGTAGAACACGGTAAGAAAACAGTTTTATGTTAAACTATTAGCATGCAGCACACTGAGTAAATTATACACTTAATGTCTAATAACAGATTTGTGAAACTTGCTATCGAGAGAGCCATGAGAGATAGCTAAATGAGAAACTGACTTAAGTTTAAATAAGTATATCTCACTGTACTTAGTCAAATCTCTTAAAAAAGAGCCTCTTTCTTTCCTTGGTTAGAAGTGGCCCCAGTCTTCACAGGAAAATGAACATAACAGCCACTCTGAGTAGCTAAGGGGGAATTGTTTGTGGCATCATGAGAAGAATAAATGGTTTTGCTTTTGATGGTATTAAATAGGACAGGAATTAAATGAGACTGACTAGGGAGTTTGGCTAACCTTGATGGGCTGTATTTTGTATTGGTGGGACTGCTTTTTGATCTGCTACTAACATTGTCATTGAAGTCTGGGAGCAAATTTGTGACACGATGAGGCGTGATACAAGAGAGATCTGTTTGCAAATCCATTTCCATCCTTTGCTGGATTGCCTGAGTGCTCTGGCTTTTCATTATGTCAGAAAGTTTTTTGGTGTTTTTTTTTTTTTTTTTGCTTGTTTGGTTTCTTGGTTTTGTTTTATTTTGTGTGGTTTATACTGTGAAAAAAACAGCTTTACACTTCAATGGCACTTGAATGCTCTATCACAGCTAAGATTAGGCTTAGAAACACAGCTAAGATTAGGCTTTTTGTTGATATGGATAGTTTCTATGTCTGTCTTTGTGTGGATGATCTTTAGATTTCAGCCTTCTCAGAAATAAAATATGTAGCATCTCTGACACACTAATGAAACTCATAGTTTCTATAATCTGCAGTCATTGGGTAATGTCTCTTAAATGTTTACAGGCACATGTCAGTGTGGCAGGTGCCAGTGTGCTAACTCAGAAGAAAATGGACTGGTATATGGCAAATTTTGTGAATGTGATGACAGAGAATGCATTGATGATGAAACAGGAGAGATTTGTACAGGTATGTATCTTAATGAGCACAAGAAAAGTGAAGATGAATACAGGCTATTATTTAATTGCATGGTTCTACAAAATATCTTTACTGAATGTATGGCTTAAAATAAAAGTACCTCTATTTGCAAGACTTCACACTGCAAATTCTAAGTGCAAATTTCAGATGTAAAAATGAGCTAACCATAAGGTTAAGGAATGAATAAATCCTGTGACATTCTCCTCTTTTTGGAAGAACTGCAAAGAGAATTGTACATGATAAATCACTAAGGTAATTCATAGCTTAGTGTGTCTGTCTTCAATAGAATATATATGAAGAATGTGAATGCTTTGTGAAACAGATAAGAGAGAGCAGAATGGAGAACATATGAAAAAAAAAAAACCAAAAAACAAACCAGAACATAGATTATTAGGAATTTTGTCAAGGAAGCAAAAATTAAAAATATCAGGAATAAATGTAGGATGATAACTCAGAATCAGGAAGATAAGAAGAGAAATGAATGAATAATGAATTTCATCTATGATAGGAAAGGCAAAAAAATAAGATGAAATTAACTCTGCTGATAGACAGAAAAGCAACCAAAATTCAAACTGTTCTTTCATGTCATTATAAGGCAGGAACCTGCAATCAAGTATTGTGCAATACACACCATTTATGGCATTATAAATACTGTTGCCTGTGTTGAGAAGGAGGCTTGTCTTTGAGCTGGAAGGCGCTGCAAACATTGTTCAAGCTACACATTTGCAGATTGTGTCCATATGCCCACAAGAGTGTTCCAGTCTGCTCCTAGACTATTCATATCTGGTGGTAGTGCATCCTGTGTGTGTGTGTGTGTGTCTGAAGAGAGAGAGTACTTGTGTCAAATCTTTCTCTGTCTTTTCCTTACACAGACAGAAAAATAAATTCTATTTGTTTAAGGGCCTTTGAAGGCAAAAAGAACTTTTATTTTTTTAAATCCTGGGATTAAGTAGGGATTTTAAATGAGAGTATGCAGAATGGTCCTCTGAAGTCCAGATTCGGGAGCTCTTAGTTTAGTAAGAATTGCAACTACTTAATTTAAAAACTTTATGCTGTGAAGCCCATGGCACATGTGCACACCTTAGCAGATGAAAATATTCTGGAGCTGGTTTCACCCAGACTTGAATGATGCAGTCATCTTTTTTGGGATATGTATGTATTGTTAGATGAACATCTGAAAGATTAATTTTGAAAATAATTTTCCTTAATGAACTGGTTTAGCCATGTTCAAAAATCTTCTTGACAGAGGGGAAGAAGAAGGGAAACTATATACAACATGTTGGTGTGTAGTAAATCAAGATGTCTTTACTGCAACTAGTTGAGGAGTCAAGAACATATAATGTGTTATTAGACATGCCAAGTATGTGTCCTACCTTGATGTGTAAAGCTGTACTTAAATTTTAATGATTACAGTCTTCAAAATTTGTCCATAAAGTGTAAAAAAAAAAAAAAAATTAAAAGTATAAGAATTATGTCATCAATTAGTGTTTATTGATTAGATTTAATCTATGGTTAAAGGAAAACCAGCTCTAAAATAGAGGGGAAAAGTGCAGTTTAGATATCTTTTGTCTGATTTTATGTATTCATACATGGACTATAAAATATTTCTATTCTGAATCTAGTGGTAAAAGTTTTTAAAAGAAAATATCAAAACAGTGAAATTGTTAATGCCTTTTAAAAACTTGCCTCTTTCTCACTGTACAAAATTTGTTTTGGTTTAAGGCCATGGAAAGTGTTACTGTGGAAACTGTTACTGTGAGGCTGGTTGGCATGGAGATAAATGTGAATTCCAGTGTGACATCACCCCCTGGGAGATCAAGAAGAGATGCACATCTCCAGATGGCAAAATCTGCAGCAACAGAGGTGTGTCATTTGCATGGACCTTCTAGAGATGTTTTTGTAGTTGGCTTTTATTTCACTCAATGCATTCTGTACAGTAGGACATAGATTGTGCTTGCTGAGAGTTTCTACTTTTCTCACCTATTTCAGCTCTGGATATACACTTCCAACTTGGTAGTTACCTGTGTTTAGGTATAAACTTACACATATTCACATCTACTTCTTGATTAAGTAAACTCAAGTTGTTCTCATTCTTTATTTTTGTAATAAGACTGAGCAGGATAATGTGTTATTTAGTACATATTTGTTTTGGTAAGAGACCTGCCTTGCAAAATAAATATTACCAGATTTTTGACTTTAAGCAGATTGGTGCTGTAAGGTCACAGAACTGTATGTCAATTCACTCTTAAAGAAGACTTGACTCACAATGAAATGGGGAAAATGAAAACACAAAGCATTTAATTTCCACTACAATCAAAAAAACACCTGTGAAGCATTCAGTAACAATACTGTGGAATGTATGGACTTCATACAGTTTTTCTAACTACATAAGGTTTTATCTGCACACAGTTTTGGAATTTGAATTTTACTTTGTACTTCTGTCTAATTTTGCCATTTTGGGAAAAAAACAAACACAAAATAAGGTTGCTTTTCACTGGCTGCTGTGACCGAGGAGTTAAAAAAATAGCATGTTCTTTTGGCAATAAACCAGAATAATTATAGTAGTACATAAGCAAGAGTCACATAGATACTTCTCTTAAAAGCATCTCTGCTGGCAAAACCTGCTGTATTGTGAACATGCAATCATCCTGAGAGCATTTAGAAACCTCTCTTCTTGTAATTAGGCTCAAATTGAAAGTTTGGCTGAAATACAGAGATCATGTAGGTTCATTTAGTCTTGAGACTTCAGCATAAAATTTTTGTGTAGTTCTGGAAATAATAGGTATCAAAGTGTCATCATATCAGGTTTTCTTTGCACTGAGAAAGTAATTTCTTGGCAAAGAATTTCTCGTCAAAGCAAGCTTTTAATCAAATTTGAAATTTTAATGTGTGATTATTTCTCTAAACTGGCATTGCAATAGGAGAAATTATGTGAATAGCATAGCTGATGCTCTGAGTAGCTGCAACCTCCAATGCAAAGGTACATTTGTGTGATACTTTCATGCCTTTGGCCTCTCATTTAGTTGTGATTTTATCTTCATAAGAGTTTTGTGGGCTTCTGACAATGTGAAGTTGCTTTCCAGCAAAGTATTTCTGCTCCATTTAGTCCTACTTACCCAGTTTTCTGTGTTTATACATCTTGTGATATAAGTACAGTTCATCTTGCCAGTCTTGAGCCTTCTAAAAATCAAATATTGAGGCTAATCTTGCTACCCACCCTTCTTCAGTGCTAAGATGTTCTTATCTTTTCCCCTGCACTACTAGCCAAACAGTTTAGACCACAAGTGAAAATTTAGATTTTTAAACTTTGATGAGATTATGTTCTGCATTCTGACATCCAGGACAGCTGATCTAAATTAATTTGAAGTTGTTTCTGGGAGGATTAATCACTCTCCAGAGGCGTTTCCTGGTTTGGTTGGTTGGATGGTTTTTCTCTTCTTTAGTAATGCCACTAAATTGTGAAAGTATAAAAAATTAGGCACAAGTTTCTTGAGGGCTATCTCAGGGTTCTTAGCATTATATAGGGCTGTAGCTCTTTCTGCTCAAGTCGTGTATGTTGGGTTGTGTAAACCTTCTCCTTTTATTAGAGAATGTGCTCATATGTAAGTGTACTGTTTAGTCATCCTGTCCTGTTGTCCTCAAACACATTATATTGTTTAGAATAACCTAAATACGATGACAAATGTGTTGGCAGAGTAGCAGAAGGTGAAACCACTCTGCAAGAAATGAACTGCATGCATTCAGTAAGGTCAGGCTGCTTTTATGAGCCTGTTAGCATCTCAAAAAATGCAGTGAGTGTGTTGCCCTAAAGCATATTTGGATTTCTGAATAAGGAAAGTTGTTGTTGATTGGGGGTTTTTGCTCAGATTTTCCTAAGTGAGTAGGGTTCATATTCTCTGCATATTAGTAAAATATGCAAATTTTTTTTCTGTTATTCACATTTCTTCTTATTGTAAGCAACAGGGTGTGGCCCTGAATATTGACTTGGGAAGGTGGAGGAATATCCTTTCATGTAGATCTGTGCTGCTGTTCTTCTTAGTAAAGAATGACTTCCTAGACATTTTCAGCTGTGTTAATTTGGATTCTCTTGTAGTTTAAATGTTTATGCTTTAACAACCATTAATTATCCCTTGTGCCCAAGCCCAAGTCATTTAAACAGAATTGATTTTTATTGTCATTACTGACAGGGCAAATTACTGTTGATGTCAAAGATGTACAACTGTTCTGTGAGCTACATTTCTTGTTGACTCCTAGCAAGGCTCAACAGCAAAAAAAAATCATGAACAGGAAGCCAATTGTTTTGTTTAAAGTATTGCTACTTAATAACCATAGAAGGTTACAAATTATAGAAGATGACCACACACTCAAGATTATCACTTGCAGCTTTCAAATTGCATTTCTGTGAGAGCTGAAAATTCACAAGTGTAAATTCCTGTAATCAAAGTGCTGTTCTCTAAATTACACAGTTAATCTTCTATCTCTTTTTTTTTTAATTTTTTTTTTTTTTTTTTTACGTTTTTAGGCACTTGTGTATGTGGGGAATGTACATGCCATGATGTGGACCCAACTGGTGACTGGGGCGATATTCATGGAGATACTTGTGAGTGTGATGAAAGAAACTGCAAAGCAGTGTATGATAGATATTCTGATGACTTCTGTTCAGGTAAGGTTTGTGTGTAAAGGGGACTTACGTTTTTGGTTTTATTAAATTAATTTTTTTTTTTAGTTTTATAAAATACCTTCCAACTGGTCTGATTTTCCTCTTCCCTAGTGCTCCAGTTCTCATTTTCCTATTTTAAAATATACCAAGCTTGGGGGGCAGGAGGGGGCTTTTTAAATTAAAGACATAATTATGTATTTTTTTCCATGCCATGTAACAAAATTCTGTAGAAATTAGATTATTTTAGGAAGAATCTTTTAGTTTCTTCTAATATCCTTGTGTTCAGTGTAACCTAATGTGAATTGGATAATGGTTGAAAATTTAAAATATAGGTGTATCCTTTTTGGGGAAAATTTGAATTTGAAAGTTCATTAGATCAGACTGTGTTTGTTATTTCATTTTGTATGACAGAGAGATAGATGATAATCAAGAAGAAGAAATTAAAGGAAGAGTAAATAATGAGTCAATGAAAAACAGTCCCCTGAGAATACAAATTGACATGAGCCCAAGTAGAGCATCAATACTTGAAAAATATGAATATGTGGCCCAGCTAGCTGCACTTCTGCAGCTGTATCCCAGACTGTACATCTTAGACACATCCATCTTCCTTTTTCTTCTGCTTGGACTTAAGAGCATCATATCAAAACAGTTTACATCCATCCATCCATCCATCCAACCATGGCTTTGCTGTTTAGATGTTCCATGTATCAGCTAACAAAGGCTGAGATTCTGAGAGAGACCTTGCATGCAATTTTTTGTGGATACTAATAATGATACTAATACTAGGCAGGAGAGAAGGACTTAGTTCAACACACAGCATGCAGTTTGTACACACAGGAATTCTGCAAAAGCAAATGAATGTGATTTCAAAGGGACTTTACAGATTGGAGGTTGTCAGCTTCAATGCATCCTGTAGAAATATGGTCTGGCCTAATTAATAACAGGAAGAATGCAGTCACATCAAGGACAATAATGATGTGGTATAATTTCATCCTATTCCTAGAGTGAGATGTGTCCCACAGAAAGATGATTGGAGTTGTCTGTAAAAGAGAAAGCTGAAACCAGCGTGATACATAAAATGGTCAGCCTTTTCTTTGCCTGTTTAAAAAGTGAAATGTTTCTCAACAGTTGTGGGGCTTTTTTTGTGTGTGTTTTGGTTTTTTTGGTTTTTTTTTGGTTTTTTTTTTGTTGTTGTTTTGGCTTGGGTTGTTTTGTTTTGTTTTCAATAAATTTAGAGGAATCACTAGGTAATAAAATGGGGGGAAAAGAAGCTTTTCCAAAAACCTTCAGTGGCTTAATTTACTAGTTACTGTTCAACCACTTGCAGGTACTATATGTTTATTTAAGGGTTTATTTAATGAATAAACTGGAATGATGTAGAGCTGTGTGCAGTCACGAAGTCATGAGAGCAGCAGGAAGATTGAGTTGGTTGTCAGTTTTTGAATGTATCACTGTGTTGCTGTCAGGGATTCTAGCACACAGGGACTGATCAAAATATCAGCATCAGCTAAGAAATGCAAAGCTACAAATCAACAAGGTAAATGCATTCTATAGTTAATAGTGAACACAAGAGTTTCAAACCTAATTAAATTAAATCAAACCTTGTCATCTAAAACTAGTGCTGTGAAACTGAAAAAGTCATGCTTGAACTCCCCTTTCCTGGACAATATTGCATTTGCAGCTGCTGCTGCCCAGGATGGTAATGGTTGTAAGAAAGTACAGACAGTTACAAATAAGACTGGGGGAAGACTTTGCCATTTGGCATTGGATTAAGGACTGGTACATTGGTCTTTGTTACACAGACATAATTGTGAATGAAGAAAACTTAGATATGAAAGGAAGGACTCATATGGCCTTCTTGAAGTGACTAAAACTCAAGTATGATTTTGTTTTTCCATCTCCTCATCAAAAATTTTAGTACTAATTATTTTTATGCATTTCCTTTCCATTATATTTTAGAAAATCCTAATTTAGTTTTAGCTGGCCATCCAAGTATACTTTCCTAAAATAGATTTGCAAAAAAATCCATTTGCACATGAAGCAGTGTTAACAATATCTTCTAGTCCTGCTGTTTTGTCCTGTTTCAGAAATAGAAAAGATGCATAAGTTTTAATTTTAGTTTATTGTAGTAGTCAGGCAGAATCTGCAATTAAATAAAAGATTTAGCAGAGGAATTGTAGTGGGACAGGTTTTTTAATTGCTTATATGAAATAAGTATTCATTGCATGAAGTGTACATACATTAGGTGTATCTGAAAAATAACCTCATTGTTTCTCACAATTATTTGTAAATTGATTTGGGATGAATCCAAGAGTGATTAGTTAGATTAGGGAAAATAATCCATCTCTCTTAAAACCTTCATCAAAAAGAGATTATACAAAAATTTCTTGTCTTGTTCTGCCTACCTAATAGGTAGAGACAGGGAACCACTTCGTCCTGAGTAGCATGGAGAAATGATAGGAAATCCTGTTTTCGTGTAAAGAGCTTCACTGTGACTGAATGAAATTCTATGTTTATTCAATAAAATACAAATAACAGGAATTGACAGCCCTGATGTGAGGATTTAATATCACACGAGGGCAGCTCCCTGCAGAAGCTTCATATGGCTTGAGGTGACTTTATTTCACAGTATATAGTACTGACTACTGGATGCCTTCTTTTAACAACTGAAGTGCCATTCAGAATGTTCCTGAACTATTGTCTTTCAGAAGTCTTCTTGACATTAAAGTGATCATGTTCATTTAAAGAGATAATAACTGTCATGAATTGACACAGAAAGAAAACATGCTTCCATTAAGAAAATTTGTCTGGTCACATTTCATTAGTTCTTTTGCTGTGGCTTTAACAAAGAAACTATTGTATGAAAGTACCTAATCCTCCCATAAGTATCTCTCTGGGTCAGGGGTCATAAATCCCATTCATAACCTGTCAGCAGGTACACATGAAGGCAAAGGAAAGAATTATGGGATCAGAGAATGATTTGTGTTGGAAGAAACCTTAAAAATCATGTGGTTTCAACCACTACCAGGGACTCCTCCTCTGCAGGGATACCCTCCAGTAGACTGGGTTGCTCAAATCCCCATCCAGGCATCCCTTGAATATTTCCAGGGGTGGGCATCCAGGCAGCTTGTTCCAGAGCCTCACCATCCCCACAGTAAAGAATTTCTTCCTTGTAATCTAATCTAAACTCATCCTCTAAACAAGAGGAAGCCTATAATGCTTTTCAAGGAAAACAACTTTTCTTTACATTAGTTATTTTGTGCAATTAATAAGACTTGCATTTTGGGAAGTAATCTGATGACTCCTAGAATGGCTGCTTCCTCCCATTTTCTCCTTGTGAGCTAATAAACAAATATGTTTTATAAATTGGTACTAAAGGGCAAATATGGTTAAAAAGAGATATAAACCTCTGTTACTATGGTTTTCAAGAAGAACATGGATAGAAAAATGGACATTGGAGCAATGCTTTGGTCATGTGTCCAATGAATGACGACTATGTGAAAATTGTGAGAGATCTAAACTGCTGTCTGAGCTCATGAAAATAGATAATTGATTTTATGGCAAGGGATTTTTTTTTTGCTGATTCTCAGACTTTTCTTAGGAACATTTTGCATTGCCAGAATCTCAATGCTTTTTGCAAAGAGCATAAAGAGAGAGAAGGACAATTATCTTTTTTTTTTTAGTTTTTCTTGAGAAAAGCTCAAGACAAATTGCATATGTTTGCTTTTATATGAAGGAAATATATGTGCAGGGAATAGTCTCAGACATGCCGTAAGATACCAAACAACATATCTAATTGTCCTACTGAAATGAGAATGGCCAATATTTCAAAACTTTATTATTGGTATTTCACTGTTTAGTAGAAGACACTGGTTTGAGACTTGGAATTTATGAGACGATGATTGCCTCTAGTGGATCATGTTGATTGCAAGTAGATAAAGGATGGTATTGATATATTTCTTAGAGAATATGCTCCAACCATGGTAGAAAACAGCATAAAAATAAATTAAATATTGCCTTATGACATTCCACATTTCCAAATGGTGGTAAAATGTGTATTTTTAATCTCTATTCCACCCTTTTGCATTAGATCATGTGCTGAGTGGCTAAACATCCCTTAAGGAAAAAAACAGAAATGGGAAATATGGCTCAAATGGAATGGTAGACAGTGCTATTTTCAGAAACAAAAGTAGGTATAATGGATTGATTGTATTTTTTGCTAGTCTCATTACTGAATGAAGCCCCAGCCGTGATAAAGTTCATCCAATTAAGAGTTTTTTATACCTCATCAGAATGGAGGTTAATCTTGAATTGTATTCATTATAAAGGTCATGGACAGTGTAATTGTGGACGATGTGACTGTAAAGAAGGATGGACTGGGAAAAGGTGTGAACATCCACCTTCGTGTCCAATGTCAGTTGAAGAAAGTGCTAAGAAATGTCAAGGAAATTCCAATTTACCTTGCTCTGGAAGAGGTAAGCACATTTATGGAAGAATTTTCATGCCCTTTAAATGTACTTCCATTAAAAGAATTTTTATAGATGCCCAGCATTACTAGTAATGAAAAAATGTGTGCCTTCTTAGCTTACTGTGCATGAATCACACCTGTATAACTTGTGATTTAGGAGGAGGGAGGAGAAGAATACAGAGGTCACCTATTTTTCCTGCTTTGCATTTTATTTCACACGTCTTAACATTTATTTTGGAGGTTTTCAAGGGTGCTTTGAAGATTGCCATAGTTAAGTCTTGAATAAAGATACATCAAAAATATGGATTTAGTCTGCACATTTTTTGACAAAAGCAGCATGAGATTTTCAGCCTGTGTAAAATGTTGTGGCACCATTGTGATAAAGACTGTTTGGATTTACTCTAACAAACTGCCCATTAAGTGCAGGACTGACTTCCATAAAATACAGTCGTGCTTCAGCACAGTTTGCTAGTTGGCCGTTGGCTTTTCATTTGAAAGCATTTCTTTGTGACACTGTAGCCTTTTCAAGAGCTTTGACTAAAAATATACACTAAGTCTTGCACACACTTAAAAGATACATTGCAAGCAATTTTTCTCAGAAGGAAAAGGACCTGCTAATTTTCCTCTGTCACGGTGTGAAATGTGGTTTTCTGCAGAGAGAAGAGAGAAAAGTAAATACAAGACAGAATATTTCCAGAACTGGTAATTGAAGTTGTTATGAATTTATGTATTTTCTGGGAAAGGCCTAAAGCTTCTCTTGAATTACTGCATTTGACCCTTACTGTCAGTTCATTTGTGATTTATTCTTTCACTAATACTATCTAACATAGTCAGAAATTGTAGGCTGTTCATCCAAGTTATTTCTGTGATAATTGTACTATTTTCCCCCTGTAATTGTATAGCAGCTCATTTACTTCCTAACTGTAGCATTAGGAGTATCTTAAAAGAACTATGTATTAACAGACAGTTGCTTGCTCTTTTCTTAGCTAAGCTGCAGTTTTCTAATGAATTGTCTCTCTCTTTTCCTGCTAAAATTTTGCAAGAGAATTTTTTGCTACAAGTTAGTTGGAGAATGGGCATCTGTAGAGAATTAACTGCATTTTATTTTTCATGCTCGCAGGAATGATAACTAAAAGAAAGGAGCGTTGACTTTTGATTTATTTTTTTAATGTTTTTAATACTGGATCTTTTTTTAATTGTCCTTATGGATGTTGAATATTTCTTCTTTCATCTGCTTCACAAAAAGTCGTGTATCTTGAGAGCTTGGAGTCAGTTCTATGATTTAGTTGCATTGTCCTCTGTGAAGACAGAGGAAGAACAAAAATCATAAAAAGAAGTTTAATTTGAATAAATATATAATATTGAATTTTTAAAATTAAATATAATAAGAGTAAATGTAAAGATTTTAACATTAATGATGACAATTCTACCCTTTTGGCCTTCTGCATAAACACCTAATGAAGTTGGCAGTGTTCTGCTGTTGAGATCCTGGCAGTGAAATAGATAATTTTCAGGTGAAATAATTTGAGTGACCTCTTGGTCAAAATTTTTAAAAGCAGTGTCTATAGTAAAAAAAAAAAAGGCTTAATTGATAGTGGCTTTCAATGAACTTTGACTTCCAAACAAGAAGAGATCACTAAGGTGTTCAAGGACTGCAAAAGGCACATATGCAGATGGTGGACATAATATGATAGACAGCTGCTGTATTGAAGGAACAAGTCATTCTGCAATTCCAGACTTGAAAAAAAATTCCCCATGAAAATTTCCATTTAAAAATGGAAAGCAGTATCTTGTTTTACTTCTATGAACAATTTTGTTTAAGACATTGGGAAGATGTTTTGTTCTACTCATATTTGTTTTACTAGACAGTGTATTTTTTTTTACCCCAGACTCCTTGAATTTCCCCTCTTTCCATGATACTTTGAATAAAAGAAAAGTGTAAGAACATTTCTGAACTGCTAAAGTAGGAGTTAGTTCCTATGAAAAATTGTCATTGGACTTGCATAGTTAAATTTGGTGCCATTCGGAAATCCCACTACCTGTCATGGGAAGAAGTGTGGTACGAGCAGATGAATCAAAATAAGGTTTTCCAATCAAACACAATTGATTTCAAGTCTTCAGGAGTGGGAATGCCATAGAATTGTAAAAATATCCCCAATTTTTCTGATGTCCTGAGAGAGGATTGTGTGATGAGGAGAGTCTGAAAAGGAAAAGGAGATTTTGCCTTTTCCATTTGAAAATGATGGTACAACAACAGTTATCCTTGCCCAGGTCAGTAATCCACTGTACTGCCAAAGAAGTTGAGTACTTAATGTCCTTATTTAGTGGGATTTTTTGGTAAGGCAGTTCCTGTATGGAATAGAATACACAACAGAATTCTCAGAGATGCAGGTGCATGACTTTATGATTTTGCCACATATTGTGCCCTTAAAGAATGTTTTCTGTTCATCTGTACCTTTTGTTTTTAGATTTAGATGCTTTTGTTGTTTATAGCAATGGGAACTAAGAGAATTGGCACATCCCACCCAGATTTTGAGAATCCCATATTCCCTTAACTATCAGTCATGTATCTCGGCAAGAGGAAAAAAGGTATAGAAAAGAAAGAACAGTGAAAGAAAATGGGGGTTTGTAACCTTTAATGTATCATAACCTTTAATGTATCAGGCGTATATAAAAGTTGTATTACAAATTATAGAGAACTGAAAAGAGGTTAGGAGGAACACAATTAGGTAATCACTTCCTATAAAATGCAATAAATTATGATTTCTCACTCTATATTTTGCTCTTCTGAGGGTAGATGAAATGACCTTTGTTTTCAGACTGTAATTCCCTTCCTGATTTTCCCCACTCACAAGAATAGCAAGCTGTTTCATGGGTGCTGCTCAGCATGTGGGGATATTAGAGAGGCTGCCAGAAAGGTATTACACAGTAGTCTTATATTTCTTAGCTGCTCCATTGGTTGAAGGAGAGAGAAAACTTCTATTGACATGCTGAGTAGCAAAGGAAAATGTCTACATGCTGAAATGGTGTTGTAAAGGCAGAGCAATTATAAATTCTCTTTATTACATCAGTCAGGTTGTCTATATCATGTACAAGACTATGTATTAGGTGAAAGAAAATTACAAGAAAATTTTGGGAATAAAAACCTATTAAGTACTTTCCAAAAATTACTTTCTCTGCAAAAGTCTTTTGAGGGTGAGGAGTGATTCTAGGCATCATCATTCATATAAAGTGAAGAATTCCTTCTATACTCTAATTCCCAAGAGTGTTGTTTTGTTTTTTTTTTTTTTAACTTGCTCCGTGACTTTTAGCTTAGATGTAAAACTTTCACTTTTTTCACAGTGAAATCTGTTACTTTTAAGAACACACTGCACATCAAGACCAGTGTCAGACATAAAGGAAAAGACATACCAAGAAATCATTATGGTTTGAAATAAAGAGGTACTATATTTTTGTCAGGATTAAGGGAAAAGACAAACCATTTTCTCTAAAATGCACATCACTCACTTGAGTTTTCCCTTCAGGTACAAAGCAGATTTAAAAATAGTTTTAATAAAAAAGCCTTTAGGAAGAGAATTGAAAATAAAAAGAGTAGGTTTTGAGAATAATAGATGAGAGGGGTTTTTTTAAAAAAGAATCTTGTTTTCCTCACTTACCCTTGGTGAATGCAGCCATTCCATGGCAGATTTACAAAGCCAGATAACTGAAAAATATTCTTATTGGCATTTTAGCATTTAAATATCTTCTCTAAAATTGCTTTTATTTATTTGTCACATGGAGAAAATGAAACTATTTCTTTATTGGTGAAATTCCTCCTTACACTTATGTTCTAGCATGGGCTAACTGAAAAGTGAAGGGATTTTTTGATTCTTTGCATAAAAGATTTCTGTTGTTCTTGAAAAGGCCCCTAAGCCCCATTTTCAAAATACTAAATCATTCATTCAAAAATTGTGTGTCATTTTGAAAGTTTACCAACAGCAATACCTTTGTCCTTTTTTCTCTATTTAAAATTAATAGATTTTGATTATCTTAGTGGAAGAGCAACAGTGTTCAATGCATTCTTAAAGATTCCTTGTGGTGAGCTAAGACAGTGACTCAGTCCCTTGTGTTCTGTAATGCTATTGCCAGTCTGGCCAGATAGCCTCTCCTGAAGTCTGAAAGCAAAGGTCAGAGGTGACTCCACGGAGCAGAGCCATTGGCCAGTGCTTGCTGCAAAGAATTAATCCTTTTCTGGAGCATCTCCTGTGTCTTTTTGTATGATACACAGTTTGTGCTGCTCTCAAATGTCTCATTGCATACAAATTGTTGTATCAACTGTGGTAGATTCCAGTTGATGCAAAATGGATAGTATAAACAGAAGGAAAGAGAAACACACATGCGATAATCCTATGTGTGCAGTGACGAGAGTGGATGGAACCTAGATAAATATAATGTGCTAAATAGCTGCCTAAAACCAGGTATAACTGTACAACTGTCTTCTGACCTTTGTGAAGTTTTACATGACTCATGGAAAAGATGACATTAAATATGCAGCTTGTGAATAATTTTGGGTTGGATCATTAACTACTATAGCTTCCTATAAACCTTTAAATGACATCATTCAATATATATTCAAGATTTTTAAATAGATGCAAACTGTAATGTGGAAGCCTGATCTTTTCATCTCTACAACAGGCAAGTCCCTACAGCTGGGTAGGATGCCTTAAAAAGGTAGAAAGGCTGATGGTGGCATGTGTCACATCATGAGAACTTGTTCTGCCCCATTACCACTGGAACCTCATTGAGTATAGTTCTATAATGTTACAGTTTTGGTTCTTTTGTTCTAAGTGCAGTTATTAGTTAAGGACTTTGGGGTCTCCCTCTAGTATGGCATTGCCAAAATTGATAAACAAAAGAAATTTCCTGTTTCTATTAGACACTTGCAGAAAAACATTGCTTCTGAAGCTTATGGCTTGTTGACTCAGTAATGAGAGATGATAGTGGAAGTTGCTATTTGAATAATTCACTGTGCTTTCTACATGACAGGATGGGGTCAGAGCAGAAAAGTGTAAACAATCCTAAGGTAAAATCTAGGTTACTACCCCTGCTACTAGCTCTTTACTGCAGCCCCTTATTATGCAAATTGTGCTGTTTAATTGAAGTGTTAATTACTCTAATGTACATCATCTCTGAATTTGGCATGCTGTTTTCATTCATTTTGCATGACCCCTGCATTCTGAAGGAGGTCTTAATTAAAGCACTATAGTCGACAGCCTAGCAGCAAGTAGCATTATCAGCTGGAGTAACAAGAACAGAAATTCAAGTCATGTGTCACATCTCTAGCTTTCATCTCATCAACTTTGAGATCGAGCTCTTCTACATCTGTGTGCTTCAAGCAGAGAGGCACTCTTGCTGTGCTATTACTTTAATGCTGAATGAGCTGGTGTAACAGCATTTGTCATACAATTTGGAATACTCTTATATGCTGGACTGGCACTTTGCACCCCACTTGTTGTCTGTTGAAGTCCAAGGAAAAAATAGAAATAAATAGTTGGATCCCACTCCTTTTACATTTGTATATCAATAGTTTAGATCACTGATTTTAAACAGCTTCTCTGATTCAGGCTCTGTTTGAGCCTTTCTCTCTAAATTGAAGGAGGATCTTCTGGAAGCTGTCTTTGTTAGGAAAGCTTCAAAATTTTAATTTTTTTTCCCCTTTTTTTTTTTTTTAATCAGAAAGTGCTCAGGAGCTCATCACTTCAGTTTTTCTCTGTAGAGAAAGGTACTTATTTGTGACCCATCTATAGCACTCCTTGCTGTTGTTTTTGCCTTATACTGTTGTATTTTTGGGAAACATCAAGTAGGGACAGAGGAACTAAAGGAAGAACATTTAATTTTTTTGGTGAACCCTTACTGGCAGTGCTTATAATTCAGTAGTAAAAAAATGGTTCCTGAAGTACTTTTTATCTGCATAGACGCTTTCTTAATCTGTTCTGGGAGAAGCAGGGTGTATTGGAAAGTGTCTGTCTCAGAGATGCAGGTGATATTACAAGTATGTGGTAATTCTGTAATAATAGAATTTTTTACTGTTCTGAATTTTCTCACTTGTTTCCATGGTAAGAATTTTGAAAATCAGTAAAGAATTGAGGAAAAATAATTTTTCTGGTTTAGGATAATACTTAGGAATAAAGGTTATGGGGTAAAAGCCCAGTATAAGAAAGGAATCTTTAAACCGTGGCGTCATTGGCTGGTAGAGTAACAACCACAGATGCCAGCTCACCAACATTAATTTAGCATGCCCTTTTTCAATATAGTGTGTTTTCATTAAAATGTATTTCATTTTATCCTCGCCAGTAAATGAGGCAGTAGAGGACAAAAAAACCTTCTGATGTTTAAATGGAATATTCAGGAGGCCAGATCAATTATTTACATATGATATATCTGATTATTCATCTGTGACATATTAATATGTAATTACTTATTATGAGTGTGCTAGGTGTCTGCTACAGACCACCTGATCAAGAAAGGATTTAAAAGAAGCTTTGCAGTCTTAGAGCTGGAGAATGCCTCAAGGTTGGAGGCCTTGCTAATCAGAACCCAGTTTACATGTTTTTTTTTCCAACCGTATGCCTATTGGAGTGTATTTGGAAGCACTTGTTTAGGTAAGGTTAATCTGAAGGGTAAGAATGGTTAGGGTACCAATGGCAAAAAGTCTATCGAGTAGCAGACTTAACTGCTAAAGTGTTTTTCTGATGGCTGTAAGCACTGACCACTGACAACATGAAAAATACCTCTTGTTTTCTCAGTCAGTGCCTCTGAAATGCTACCACCTCTGGACACTTTGCAAAATTCTTCTTGCGTATGATGTCTTCATCATTCTTGTTCTCCTGATCATAATTCTTTCTCCAACAAGGACCTCTTTCATCTGTGAAATGACATCTGTGAATGAAGACATCTGTGAGAGACCTTGAAGGCCAGGACTGCCTTTCTGACAGCTAGCTGTCTTCTGTGTGCAGTGTCTTCCATATCCCAGTCTTGATTAATTTTCTTTACCATTATTTCCCCATTTCAATTGGTGTGACTCTCGTTTGCTACTCTAAAAGTCATTATTCAGTAGTTGTTAGTGAATCTTTGACGTAGTTGGCCTTTTTTTTTTGAGGTGTTTTTTCCAAATTGTTTGAACTTGATTTCTTTAGCAGGGTGGGAAACATGATGCAGAATGCAAACTGAGGGGGGGAAATCATATTCCCCCCCTATAATATTTACCTATTTCTTGTCTAATACAAAAGTCTCAATATTGAAATTGTTATCCAGAAAAACAGTGTGTGAGAAATAATAGTTTTCCCTAATACTATGTGTGAATTTGGGTTAAATTTTTAATGCTTGTTCTATTTGTATTCTAGTGAGATTTACAAATGTAGACGATTGCTATATTTTAGAAGAATTCACCTATATATTAATATATATTTACCTATATATTAATATTTGTACTAGATCTCTGTCTTAAATTAGCAAGACAAATTATGCTGTTTACAACTGAAAGAACATGGTTAGGATTAAAAATGTTCAGAAATAAGTGGATTCTTGTAAGTGCTGCACTTTGCTACAGGCTGGCAATTTTAGAATGTTTTCCAGTAGAGGATTGCTGTAATTATCATAATTGCTATTACCTAATCAAAGACTGGACTGACACTCATTTATGCTAGACTTCCTCTAAATCTACATTCTGCTCTCTTTCATTTGATTAGATAGTGAGCTGCAGATAGACCCACAACACATCAAGGCCTCTGATGGATGGTACATGCTTGTAAGAGCCTAGAAAACAAATATATTATTGTCAAGGCTGGACAGAGAAACTGCATGCTCTTAAGCACTAAATCCTGACAGTCAGAGATTTGAAGTTTCTTTTGTTTCTGCTGAAGGATGAATAACATATATGAAATACATTTGCTTTTTATATATTAAACTGATTTTAAGGAGGTAGACTGTAAGCTATGCATTCCAGTCAATGAAGATATAACCAATTAAAATTTATAATAATTTTTAAAGGAGCTTAGATTTTTGCTGCTCCAAATTGTCATCCTATTTTGGTTCACTTCAGAAAGAGGTGTCTGACCAGAAGTCAGGCTTTATGAATGTCTTGAGTACTTTCAGAGATACGGGAATCATTCACACTGACGAAAAAATTATTCATTGCAATGTGCAAGGGTAATTTTAAGAATGAATGCTTTTGTAATGCATACAACATGAGACATAGATGCAAGTTAATTTTGCATTTGTGCAAGTGACATAACTATTTAAAATGGAAGTACCTATAAGTACCTTCTCTCTTGACTTTGGTATATCAAGTGTTCTTAGTTAAATCATAGTAAGAGGAGATATTCCAAAAAAATCTCTGCTGGAAAAAAGAAGCAATTGAGATGTGTGCATGTGCTTATGCAAGAGCTGATTAGATTTCACAGCTTGTTCACTAGAACAAATATCTCCTGTATAGTCATGAAGTTGTACGATGCAGCAAAAACTGAGATTGTTTGTGTTGTCCAAAATATTTACTCATCACCATAAGAAATGTATGTATATTGAAATATTAGTGCATGAGTCAACTGGCATTTGGAAATGCACTTGTGTATGCACAACAGAGTCAAGTCATCATGGTAAATAGATGCTAGCTATTGCAAACACAGAAGAATGTTCTGGGTGAGGTTCATCTTAAATTTAACTAGACATAAAAATATGATACTTCAGCCTTTGATTTTGGTGGAATGATTGTATTTCTAAATCAGAAATTATTTTCCCATTTCTTCTATATTTCTGTGTTACTACAATGTGAATTGTCGTAATTCATATTTTATCCTACTGTCCTGAAAAGAATTACTATCAGGCTAACCTTTAGATGCCTGCATTTGGGTTCTATGAATCATTTTAATTTACCAAATTATTTACCCCAAA
The DNA here is from genome assembly GCF_047830755.1 of Zonotrichia albicollis. Taxonomy (NCBI): domain Eukaryota; kingdom Metazoa; phylum Chordata; class Aves; order Passeriformes; family Passerellidae; genus Zonotrichia; species Zonotrichia albicollis. Next base: position 91,576,203 of record NC_133820.1, read on the forward strand.
TATAATGTCCTACTACAGTATAAATAAAGGTAATAGAAGTCTACTGGAGCAAGGAACCTCTGCTGTTGACATGCAGATAAAAGTCCTTTTCCTGGATACTTGTCATTTTATAGTGCTTTGAGCTGCCTTGGCAGTGACATCTTTACTAGTAAGTTAAATAGCTCTGTGGATCACCCCAAGGCACTGAAACATGCTTGTCTAAAGCTGGATTGATAGAGCAGCCACTGGGCCACTTTTGCCCTGTGCTAGCTAGGATTCTCTCAAAAAAATTCCTGATAGCAGCTCAGGAATTGATGAGGAATAGTGGCTGGTCCCAGTAGGCAGTCTGGATGAGGCTGCCTTCATGGAAGATGCTTTGATAGTACAGATGCCATTTCTTCCATGCCAGCTGGCCTCAGTGCCAGGGAACTGTCCCAGACCAATTTAATTCACGAGTAAAGAGACATCTGTCAAATACTGTGGTTATTCTCATGAAGATTGAATTTCTTTCTGCACTGAGGTTGGTGTGGTAGCTAGGAGGCCTTCAGGAAAAGGTGACAGAAAGGAGTTTCCAGTACACAATGTCAAGGACCCACCGCTTACTCTGAACCTGTTATCTGCTCTGTGCCTTCAAGGCAGCAACTTCTGTAAAATAAATCGATCGGTTCTGACCCAAAATGGTTTTTGTATAGTATGATAAATGATTAATAGGCTCCTAGGCTGACTGAGTAATTTGATTCCTGCCTTACTTTGTGCTTATGAAAATTTTTACTTAAAATGCCTGAAAGATCCTGAAAATTCAAATAAAACCAATTTTTAAGCTAAAAACTGTTAAGAATTGCAAACATTCAGACTGTTGGTGAATACCATGTCATGTTTTTCTAGGATCTGCTTTTTGGAAAGGAAATCTGGACTTGATAGAATAATTTTGGAGGTCCAACATTCTGTGGGAAAAATGAAACACCACCCTCTTTCTTAACTCGATTTAAACCTGACAAGGTTCTAACCTAATCAATGCTTACTTGCTTATCTGTTTCATAATTTCTTGTTTGAGGAGTTCCCTATTTTTCTGCAAGTATTTTGCTATGATTTACTTATGTTACAAAATGACCCATGGTAACTGCACATCAGTAGGGTATTTGAAGCACATAGGGACAAAGATTAAAAAAATCTTTATATTCTATTTGGAAGAAAGGTAAAAAAAGCTAAGCTGACTTTATTTTTCTGGTAGTCAAAAATAGACTTGCATATTTATATCAATAGTTATGTTTTGCTTTATTAAATTCCCAAGTGCTGTTTGCCAACTTTGCATGAAGCACTGACTGGTACGTTAGCGATACAGGTATTTCTAAGGGTCAGAACACTATAAAGGTAATTTAATAAGTAATTTAATCTAATTTTTAAAGTATGTAGGGTTTCCCATTAAGGAAAAAAGTCCATATTTCTTTAAACAAACTTTTAGAACTTAATACATTTAGCAAATGCTGAATTCAAATCAACTGAATTTGATATTTAAGCTGAACTTCTCCTATATTACTTTCAGAGTCTGCTTTTTTGGTGTGAACCTACATAGTGATCAATATATGATTTATGAGGGAAAAAAACCCAGTATCTTGCAAAAGCATATTTTTTTCTGATAAAATTAAAAAGTAAATGTTGTAAGTTGCTGTTAAGTAAAATGTCTGCAAAACTATGTTCTTTAGAGTTTTGGAAGTCCATCAAATACCTATTTATAAAACTCAGGAACATTTTCTTGTGGAAAATGCTTTAATGTATTTTGTTGCCTGTAATTTTATAAGCATTTGTATCCTCGCTTTGCACAGAAAAACTGAAACGAAAGCATGAGCCCCCTGAGAGAGAGATATGGAATTGTTTGCTTTTACATGCTTTTAGAGATGTTTGTATATTGTGAGATCTGAGTACAGACTGGACTAAATATTTTAAATGGAAGCAAGGAACATGGAGAGAAGTGCAGCTGGGGGAAATATTGGCTTTTGATCTCTCATTGAAAGTTTTTGCAGTTATCAGTGAATAGTGGAAAGTATCATTAAAAAATAAAAGCCTAAATACCTTTAAAATGTTTGTGGGATATAAGTATAAATATTTATATGAAATCTTGTGCAATAACACTACAGTAAACTTGTTTTCTGCAATTTATGTTTGGAGAAAACTTGTGCAAAGTTCAGAGACAGTTCAAAGTCAGGAAAAGTCAGGCTGAAAGCTAATCTCCATACTGAGAAATTGCTAACAAAAGTTTTTCCCAGTCAAAATCTTTGTCCCAGAATTTGTGGTTCTCTTTCTGAGCCAGGGTTTCACAAGAAAGAACTAGAAATTGCTATAATACATTATGTCATTTTGTTTCCTGAGTGCCACTAATGCATTTCTTTTACAGGAACTGCTGAAGTTTTTCTAGTAGGCCTGTGGGTTCAAATGCTCTGCCCTTTCCTTGCCACCTTCACTTGTCGAGTGCTCAGAATACTTTCAGGAGACAGCTTTGTCAGTTCTGTTAGAAAAATTATTTTATGGCATACTTGAAGTCAGATATTTGTCCATGTCTTTGTTCTTTTTAGTTTGTCATCTTAATCACACTTCATAAAGCCAATAAAGAAAGACATGACCCAAAAAATAAGTGCTTCTGATTAAATCATACTTTCAGTAAAATTTACTGTTACCTCAGCTCTCCAATTCTAAAATTTAAAGCATAGTGTTGGGTAAAACCAAGCAAAACAACTTTCCTACATTACACAGCTTTTCAGAGCAACAGATAAATACCAGATTCAAGAAGCTGCTGTTTCATAAACCTTATAATCTTTGATGAATCTGGTCCCTCTGAGACATCGAAGTAGAGAGGGATGGGAAAATCAGATAGTAACCGTTACTGGTGTTATCTGAAACTTTGGATTTTCTAGTTGTTTTGGATTTTTGTTTGTCTTCTTGTTGATTTGTGGGTTTTTTTCCCTGTCAGGGGTCATAGTTGTTGCTTTAAAGATAGAGTATCTGAAAACATGCTGCTCCTAATTATTTATAAAGTGCAATATGTGCTCCTTTCTTTCTCATAGGTACTATAATAAGTAATTAATATCTACTTTACTTACTATAAATTAGTCATTGCCTAATTACATGTTTCAAAATGACAGCACTTAAGGAATGAATGTTTTTGAAAATGTGCAGGAATGCAATTTGTATTGAATGTGAAACTAGGTGTCTTGTGGGGTCCCTTCATCAGTTTACTCAAGAATCTTTTAATAGCATTTTCTGCCTCACTGAGGCCACCATAGGAACATGGTGTGTTTGGAGTTAATTTATTAATAAAAACCCCTTGATTTCTGTATGTGTCTTTCTGCTCATTGAGAGAGGTGTCCTTTTAGTAACTATGGTGGTGCTGTGTATATTTGTAAGGCTGTGGAACCACACTCACAAAAACATCCTTCCTTCTGAGTGGATTGTGAACCCAGTCTGTTATTTCCCACTAGGGACTTGTTTCCAAACATAAGGCAATGATTAAGAACAGAGATTGAAGAGGAACCTGGAACATAGCACGTTCTTTCATATTTAGAGGTTTATTTTTAAAGAAATGACCTTAGGACTTGTTTGCAGTGTGTGAAAGTGGCAACCTTGCCCCACCTAGCAACTCATAAACAGTGCTACTCATTGTTATTGCCGGTAGATGGCATTCTTTATATTAACTAAATAACTAACAGTTTCAAAGTTTGTTGCCAGGTTTTTTTTGAGGGGAAGGAGAATGGGTGATAGACATTTGCTTTTCAGGGTATTCATGGAAATCATACATGCCTGCTATTTTGAAATGTCTGTCAGAATTCCTTACTTTAATTCAGAAAAGCAATCTTACTGGTTTTTCTTTTCCAAAATGAAATTAATTATGGAATAATGTAATGATGCAATTAACTCAGTAATTTTTACTTTTATTTTGGGTGAGGAAGAGGAAACGGTTTTTCTTTTCCTCTTTTGGGAGCTACAATATTTAATGGAGAGTTAAGTGTTAAATATTATTGCTACTTTCATTCTAGAAAACTGCTTTAAAGAATTTTTTTCTCCCCTAGTGCTTACTCTCTGCAGCACCTACAGACACAACCATTTCTCCTGTAGTAGATCAGTGGCAGAAGAGGGAATAACTCAGTGACCCAAGACCGGGTGTATAGCTCTTCAAATGTTTGGTGGCTTTTTTTCCTGTTTCAATGCTTAACCCAAAGCCCAGTAAAGTTAACAAGGAGATGTACACTGGCATAAGAAATTTTGTGAAATTCTGTTTCAATGCGTACCGAAATAAGAGGGCTGCTCTCACAGAAAGGTATGTTGATGGAATCTAACCAGAAGATTTTTCATGCATTAATCATATTGGAATCCATGACCTTTGCAATGATAAATGAACAACTGAAGTGTAGAAGATATTTCAAGATCCATTAAAATTCAAAATGTATTGCATATTCCAATGCATAATCCAGATATTGATCATTGTGGCTTTTGCATGTGTTGAATGTTTATTTCACAGGCACCAAAGACATATAGGAGCCATACACCCCTGAAGGTGTGTGGATTAAAACTATAATTTTCCCAGCTGGGATACTGGAATAGAGTACACTTGGTTCAGTTTGCTATCACATGAGGACACATTCCATCACATTATGCCTGTAAAATTTATCCATACTCAGATGTGAGCTCAAGGTGAGTGTGAGCAGCAGCCTCTCATGTTCTGGGCAAATGAGGCTTCTCTGGCCGGAAGAGGGACTGCCAAATGCAGGACACTTTCCAGCTACTCACTATTAGTGACAATGAATATATATCTGTGAAATAATGAATTCATACCAGCGATTGCTCAGTTTCTAAACCTAGCCTTTGCAGTGACCTTCAGCCTTTAATAAAGTAAAGCTGTGTCAAACTAAAGCATTAAGTTGGAAGACCCTCTGTGTCACCAGGTCAATTGACCTGGACAGACTTACACTCTCTAACTTAGAAGAAAAAAATTAGACTTTTACCGAACTGCACATTTGTGCTTACTGGAAGAAAAATCTGTTATTCCCAGGACTATCAGAAGCTCTGTGGGTTGTGACCTGCTTGTGGTGGTGATTCTTGTCACGACCTTGTAGTTAGAGAACCAAGCTGAGAGTCAGGAAAGATATTTGAACTGTGTTTAGGATTATGGGCAAAATGCCCATGGATAGAATATTTAGGTGTATCAGTAATGCTCTACTACCCAAAGGTTATTCCATTTATCCAGTCTTTGTTGGAAATGGCCTTCAGAAACTGTGCTTTCTTAGAGAAAATACTATGTCAACACATTAGGAATCACATTAATTTTATGTAGAGAAATAAGGTATTTATCCCCCACTGCACAAAGGTTCAGATTTTTATACAGAACATGCACTGGAGCATAACTGAAGAGTAGCTCAAAGTGTCTCCCACACTTTAAAGTTTCATTTAAGCTTTGAATGAACTCTGAAGATAAAGGGATTTAATATAAACCAGAAATACCATTAATAAATGCAGACATTTCTAGGTATGTAATTACTTACTAGAATTCTGTTTTCTGCTTATCTGTTTAATTAGAGGTGCAATTTAATATTTGTGAACTAAAATGTATTTAATATCCTAATCCATGCCTTTGCCAAAAAGCACAGACTACTAACCCACTTTATCATTATTGGATTGATATTTAATTTGAGTTGGCATGCAAATGTTATGAATTCTGAATCTTTTTATTCAAGTTTTTACCTCTAGTATCATTTTTTTGAGCTTGTGCCCAGATGAATGAGTAATAGTTTTGTTTTAATAGTTTCAGTATGTTTTAACACTTAAAAGCTGTTACCATAAGCAAGAAATATGCTGATCTTTTCCCCTCTTCTTCTGGGTGTAGAAAGAAAGGGATATCTAATCTGAACAATCTGAACTTTGTTTTGTATTAGCTATCTTCTTGTTTCACATCACACATTCCAAGATTTTTTGACACTTCTGGGTGACCTTAGCTGATCCTTAAGCAATTGGAATGTGATGCATCTTTGATTATCATATAATACAGACACCTGCAAGCTGTAATTAACTTAGAGGCCTCTTGGTCATTTATACATGAAGCTGTCAGTTTCTTTATTGGCTTTCCACACTGACTAGTCCTAGGTGACTGATATTTGGCTGGAGAATCACCATGATCTTATGATCAAGAAAATATTTGTCCAGGTTTTTTAAGGATACAAAGGAATAGCAATTGAATAATAAACATATAATCATAATTTTATAATAATTGTCAGTAATTTACACAGCAAAACTGATAATGGTGAATAGAGATAAATCGTAAGAAGTGTAAATATGGCTCTATAATTTCCTAAGCCTTAAGGGTTTTTTGGTGACAATGTCCACAAAGAAAGATGCAAGAAAAAAAAAAAGCTCAAAAAGACAAAGCTCAAAAAAGCTCAATAATATTTATACTATTACAAATATAAATACAAATGTATTAAGTAATAATAACACATGTTTTCCAGAGGTCTGAAATTAAGTGTTAAGCGTTATGATGAGCAGTTGCACCTAAATCAAAGCAAGATGTGCAAAAATCTGTCACCTGTAGAACTGTCTTACACACCAAACTTCAGACATTAATTACTCTTGGGTCATCTCAGTGAATATATTTACAGTAGGTCACATGAATTTCAGAGTAAACCTCTCATTCCATTCATGATGTTGAGCACTGTCAAGCTTAGGAGCGTCTTGCAGAGATCATCAGTCTTCTGGGCAGGGAGCTTGAACATCAGTGAACATGCAAGCTGTATGCGTTTCTATTGAGATCAGATAGATAATTTCTCAGATGACAGACTTTCAAGGATGATCTAATAAGCAGGTACTCTGTAGAAAGAAAAGTGATCTACCAGGATTTGTTCAGCAGTTTTTCTTTTTTCTATGCTTAACTTGTAACTACCTAAGTTTATTCTCACTACAGCAAACAGTTATGGCGTTTGACATGGTGTGTTTGGGCTGGCTAGATCTAGCTGCAATGCAAATAGGACATGCAAACATAGCCAGTGGTAAGTAATATCTTAAATGAGATCTGAGGCTCCTTTAGGTGTGAACAATAACTCACACTAAGTGACTAAATGACCTTATAAATAGTGCCCACTGATGTGGAATTGCATAAATGGACTGTCACTTTGTCACATAACATGTATCTGTATTTCTGAAGAGCTTTTTCTGAGATGCTAAATGTGGTTCTTTCTCAATGGAAATGACTCATATAATCACAAATTTGATATTGTGACATTTTTGGGTATTATTCCATCTTGTCCATCTAGCTTGGTGTTAAAGTCTTCAGAGTGTTACACATTGAACTGAATCAGCAAGGCGACATAATCTCTTCTAGATTAATTCAAAAGGATTGTGGAGCAATAGATCATTTAGATAATGGAGTGCTGTAATGATTTATGCTACTTAAAATCCTGTAAAATAGAAATTTCTTTCCTCAGCGATGGGTGACTTCTTGACAGCTATATTTTATGAGCTAGAAAAAGGCTATATCACCTCCAATACAGCAGGTTCTCTTTGGGCATTAACATGCTTAGATTTCCAATGCTGGAGCATTTAATTATCATTAGGGTGGATGACTGTAGGCATCATAACTTCAAATGTTAATCTTAATTTTCATTTATCTTGCTTGTGACTCTATGAGAATTCATATCTGTGAACAAATGAGTGGAATTTACTTACACAGACATTCACAGAATCTCAATATTGCTGCACTTTTATTATTTTAAATTTAGGGCAAAGCTTGGCTCAGAAAACCAACAGAATGTTTCAGTTTTCTTCCAGAGGCAAGTAAATAAACCAGTCAGGGACCTGATTACAATCTTAACATGGAATAACTTTATGTCAGTAAGGATTGTGCTGTGCTAAAGGCAATGAACTCTGCATTATATTACAGGGAACACGTTACAGTCTCTAAACTCTTTTGTCAGAATCCTAAATGTGTTGTGCTCTATATTTTTTTGAGTAGGTTTTGGTGAATTTTCATATTACTGATATTTGTCTAGAATATGATTTGCTTAATAATGGCAGAAATGTTCCAGTGTAAGGCACTATCATCAATCATAAAAAAATCACATAATCCATGTATGATGTAAACCTTTACTCAGCTTTTTTAAACTCCTTTGGAGACAGTGGAGGCTGAATTTAGAAACATTTTTGAGGAGGTGAAGTGTTCCTGCTGTATCTGAATATCTACACACAGCTCAGTAGTAAAGCAGTAAAAAAAATTATAAAATAGGATAAACTCCAAATAATGTAAAATAAACTTTGAAACTGAAGAGGAAATTGAAATGCAAAAATACTGGGAAAATATGCATTCTCTTTTTCTCCTGTGCTGGCAGCAGAGCTCAAAGTGGTGGTGGGGTTTGCAGCCTCTGTGAGGTTGGTTCCAGGCAACTCCATGCATCCCACCATGGCTCAGGCCCTCACACACAGGGAGTGGTGCCACTGGGAAAGTGTAAGAAAGGTTGGAAAATTATGGACAGAGAAGAGGGAAACAATGAGTGAGGAACAGCATTGTGAGCACTGGTGAGAGAGAAGAAAAAGGAGGAGGTGCTCCATGGCAGAACACATCCCCTGAAGCCCATGGAGGACCCACACTGGATCAGGGGAGAAATGTGAGGAGGAAGGAGGGAGAGATGACCTGACCAGGACTTCCATTGCCCTTTCCCCTTGTGTCTCTTGTGGCAGGGAAGGAGAGAAGTCTCCTCAGTGCAATAGTGAAGCTGAACATGGGAAAGGGATAAGATATGTTTAGTTTTAATGTTTGCTTTTTTGTTTCCAAGTACGCAAATGAGTAATTAAAGATCTTTTTTTTCTTACCAGATATTAAATATTCATTGCTAATAGTTAAATATTTATATTATTCTTATAATGAAAATTTTCTCCAGGTTGGATCTGTTTTGCCCACTGTATTTAACTTTGAAAAAAGAATTCACAATTCTGATATTTGGATTTCATACAGACACATACTGAGGTCATAATTTTCTGTTTTATTTATGAATGAAGGTGTATCTTCAAGAAAAGTCTGCCACTCTCATTTGGAATGTGAAGCCAGCACTTTCTCTGGCTGCATTTTGATTTTTAAAAGACTTTTCTTACTATAAACATTTGCAATCCAATTATCTGACATTATCTGACAAGTCATTGATACTGTCTCCTTTACTCCATAAAAGAATTAAAAAATAAGTGAGCATTAATTCCAGGGCTGGCCCATTAGAAAAGAGAAAAAGAGGTTCCTTGTTCCCACAAAATGCAGTTTTAATTGGTTCATTTGTCAAATGGTAGTTATCCTTAATCAATATGAAATCAAGACTAAAAATCGTTGCATGAAATTTGAAATCATTGCATGAAATGTGTAATGATGGTGATTGCTGTTGTGGACTAAGACTGAATAATGACTACTAATACCTGGTCTGAATGGTACAGGTAGGTGAAAGCATAAGGTGTCAATACTTTCATGGAACTTCATTACAACTATGTTCTGCATGGTCTTGATGTCACATTAAAAGAAATATCTGGATATTCCAAATAAGCAATCCAAAAGTCATAATTCAGGATGTGTACTTTCAATGCACTGTATATTCATTGCACTGCACTTGGTTTGGAGTAATAGTGCGTTTGAAATAAGGTCAAGTAGTACCAAAGTCAGAATTTCTTTACAATTAGTGCTAAGTAGCCAGCAGGATAGGAAAGAATAGTAGATTAAAAAATAAGGCAAACATTTCTAACAACAGTAAAAGATGATGCTGTAGTAAGCATCACTAAGTGATGTGATTAGTGGAACCTGTTCTCCATTCCAAGAGGCCCCAAATAATGGTGATTCTAACTGGGCCTGTAGCAAAGTTGGCTGTGCAATTTTTACATTTACAATGTATGCAATGCTGTGAGTTTCATGAAGAAATACATCACAGGATGGTTTTGTGGTTTGCAGGTATCTTCAAGGTAACCTCTAGCTTCAGACTGAGATAGCTCAGATCCCTTTTAATATTTGTTTTTTCAAAGACACCACATTAGTGTTAAGGAAGGATAAAATACTGCCTGGTGAGTCTTTTAAATGGCACTATTTGTGTGAGAGTAGATGCATAATGGCAGAGTAATGATTCTACTCTGTCTATATGTTCAATAAACCAAACTGAGGTTTATATTTAGGCTCTGCATTTAGTCACCAGCTTCATTTCAATTACACAGTCGTCATTTGTATTCTCTTAGAGCCTCTGCTCTCCACTGGTGAGTTACAGCAGTATTTTTTTAAGCACTGTAAGCCTGTGTGGCAAAAAGCGATGACTTCTGTCTGAAGAGGTTTCTTGTGTAAGGAGAGACTGTTCTGTTCCACTGTCAATAATTAAGAGCACGTGGGAACAAAAGGGAACGTTCCCTTCTCAGGATTAGTGTACCTGAGATTTTAACTGTTCTCTTGTCTTCTGTGTTATAATGTCACATTCTCTGCTCTGAGGTTTGACAAAATATATCTTTTATTGTGGAGCCTGATATTCCCTTGTAAGTAGTATGTTATCAGATATTTCAAAGCGGCATGATGGCATATTTTTAACTTTTAATCTGAAATACTGAATAACATCTGCTTTCACTGCCCATAATGGGGTTCAAGAACCTTTATAGTTGCCTACCATCTTAATGGATCCATGAAGAGCAATTACAGTAATTGATATTTCAAAACAACACAGATTAATTAGATTGCACCATACATTTATTGCCAGCTTCATGTTTACTCTGTTAGGAATTATTTTGCTGCTTTTTATTTAGTGTGACTTGGGTTTGTCTTTTGTGTCATGAACACTTTTAACAAAGGAATAATGGGCAGTTCCAGTAATGAAGACAGACTTGGTACCTGGATGAGAAATTTCAATGTGGTTATCTATTTGATTTTTTAAGTTCATGACTTTTAACTTCTGTCAGTTGATTCAAAGAGGACTTCAGGATAGCATAAGGAACAGCAAAATCTTCGAAACAAAATGAAACCTCTTGCAGAATTATTTTTGAGTGCTATTTGATGGCAACTGAAAGAAATATCTTCATTTTATGAGTGCAAAGTGCAAATGCATCAATGGCAATGATGTTTTCAATTTAACCTACAACATCAGTGTATGCAAAATCATGTAAGATTACATATTCATAGCTGCATTCAAAATGCTGTCCATGATAATGATTGTGTTTCCATTCTTAGGAGTCAATGAGAAGTGTCTACACCTGTTTCCAAGTTTTGACCTTCATTTGAAGGTGTTGAAATGATATTTCTGATTGTTCTTTGAATTCCCTGGGGAGAGATGGAGAAAATTTTGAGGATGTAACAAGGCAAGGAGTGATTCCCCCCTGCTCCCCCTTTTTTTTCTCTTTTGTTTTACATTCCTGGTAGCTTACTGCTTTGACACATGCAAAGATTTGGGCTTCTCTGTACATTCAACCAAGCTAGAATGATAATAGTTCATGAATTATATATGCCCTTTTCTCATCTGATTTTTATAATTATTATGCCTGGTTTGGAGTCTATAAGCAATCTTGAAGGAGTCCTGCTTTTTTGTGAGGGATGCATGGTAGGGAGCTGAGTTTTGTAACACAGTTTGTCATAGCATACTGAATTATTATGAATCTTCTGGAGATCTTCATGGTTAGTGAAGGGATATAGAATGAGATACTATTTTTATGCTGAATCAGAATTTCTGTTGTTGTGGCAGATTTATTCGAATAACCGGCAGCTGATACTCCATGACTGGTGGTACCTCAGCTTCCAATTTATAAACAGGGTAGCACAAAAATCTTTCAGTGTCTTCTGTAAATATAAATAGATGATGTCTTTCATCAATATATATTGTGAGGTTACAGCCAAGCTGCTTTGTGTAAACGTGACATCTGAATTCCTCCTATGGGTAGGGAAAAGAGAAAAAAGAGTGCAAAACATCTGCATGTATTCCTTAGTCAAGTTGTTGAGTGCAGAAATATCTGAGCCTATTTACTTAGACTTTTTGTTCCTATTGAAACTATCTTTTTTTTTCTGAATCATTGCAAAATCTACATTTGTCTTCTCAACTATTTCAGACACATCCTGCAGATACAGCTAATTAAGAGCCAACCACTAGTTGGAGTTTCCCTCAGAGCTTTCCACTGATTTGTTTTTGTTTATGATGTGCTTTGTTTGCTTCATTTCAGTGACACATTTGTGCAGTCTTATTTAGCCTTTTGAGCATCAAGTTACTGGAGCATCAGTGCACACAGCATGAAAAGAAATGAGTCATTCACCCATTCCCAATCTTTTGTTTCCTCAGCTGATTGAAGGGTTCAATAAATTACTGTGGTTCATAATGACTATAAAAGTTAAACACTATTTTTATCTATTCAGCTGTGTTTTAAATACAGCATTGGGATCTATCATTCTGTCATGGAGAGAAGCTCTGGAAGCATTTGACAACTTATAATCTTTCCTCCTTCACATATTCATAAGACAGAAAAATTATGCATGCAAGCAATAACTTTACACATTAATTATTGAGTCAGATATCAGGAAGACCATAACTTTATGAAAGACAATGCATAGAATGCACTTTGATTTGAAGAAAAGATGAAGTTCAAAGGGAAAGATCCCAAGGTTTGAATAACAACAGATAAGTTCCTGTCCTTCCTCCTCTATGCTTTATCTAGGTCTTGGGCCAGAATATCTACATTGTGATATCCCCTAAGGAGGAACATAAGTGAGCAGCAGGAGATCCAGCTGTTCACTGGGCTCCTTAATGGGCTTGGGCAATGCCTGACTGGTGATGGTTACAGATGGTGTAATGAGATCCTTCTCTCACTGAATCACGTGTTTCCTAGTGTGCTGCAAGGAGTCAGCAGGGCCATGACACTATCACCTTCTGTATTGTTTTCTTCCTGGAAAGAAGATGAAGCCAGACAACTGCCTTGCCCAGATCATGCAGCAAGAGTCATAGTCTTCTACTACATCCTTCTGCCCTCTGTATTTCTTTATTATTTGGCTTAATCAATGCACCTGTCTCAGTATATCGAACACTGATAAGATAGCTTCCCAATTTGTTCATGACTGTTGGTGACTCATACTACTAATTTCAAGTAATTCAACTGGCTGTATTGTGGAAGCCCCTGCACTCCTTCTTAGACTGTTACTGGATTTTTTATGCTAGCATTCATAATTCATCCTGGTGTTATACAGGAATAATTCACTGAAATAATTTTTTCAAAAGAGAGAAGAACACTTCTATTGCTATTCCATCTACACACTGCAACCCAGAAACAACTGCTTAGTAGGAGTTAACCCGTGCTCCTGAATAATCTTTTGCAGATTAAAAAATTGCTCAGGTATACTGAGCAATTCTTTTCATTCAAGTGACATTTGAATTTGACTCTTCCCACAGCCCTTTTTATTACAATAACATGGGCAGGATATGAAATAAATTTAGTGCAGAATGAAAAATGGCTGATGTCTTTAACCTGCAGAGTCTCATGATAATCTCTATAGATTAGAGCCCTTTACTTTTAAATAATAAATACTCTGTTTTAGTGATTTTGGGTTTTTTCTCTATGTTGCTTATGATGAGAACAAAACATTTGCAGTTATCTATATACTTGTATGTATTTGAACAAACACAGTAGCATTGACACTTTGGCACGATTGCGCAATTTGTGTGTTTTCAGCTGTATATCCTGCTATACAAAGCTCAGATAAGATCTGAATTGTGTTATTTGGAATTGCTAAGCTTTTGTATTTCAGAGGCTTTATTCTGCTGTCATGCTTCTCTTGTCAGAAATTGTACTTGTGTCTCCTAGAATACTTTTTTTTTTTGAGATGTGCATTGGTATGCTTTGCACTCCACATTCCAGCATTCTGCTGGAAAAACTGGCTGTTCATGATTTGGATGGGTGCAGTCTTCACTGGGTGAAAAACTGGCTGAATGGCTGGGCCCAGAGTGTGCTGGTGAGTGGAGTTACATCCAGTTGGTAGCTGGTCACCAGGGTTGTTTCCCAGGGCTCAGTTCTGGGACCAGTTAGTCCTGTTCAGTATCTTTATTGAGGAGCTGGGTGAAGGGATCAAGAGCACCCTCAGTCTGTTTCCCAGTGACACTGAGTTGAGCAGGAGTGTTGATCTGCTGGGGGACTGGAAGACTGCAGAGAGGTCCGGACTGGCTGGATTGATGAGCCAAGGTGTGAAGGTCAGCAATGCAAAGTGATGGGTCCTGCCCTAGGGTCAAAACAACCCCATGCAGTGCTACAGGCTTGGGCAAGAGTGGCTCAGCAGAAGTAACTGGTAGCTGGCTGACCATGAGCCAGCAGTGTGCCCAGGTGGTCAAGGACTTCAGTGGCACGGTGACCTGTGTCTAGAATAGAATGGCCAGCAGGACCAGGGCACTGATCATTCCCTTGTACCTGGCAAAAGGTGAGGCCACAGCACGAGTAATGTGTCCAGTTCTGGGCCTCCCACTTCAAAAAGACAGTGAAGTGCTGGAGTGTGCCTCAGAAAGACAACAGAGCTGGAAAAGGGCCTAGAAAACATGTGCTGTGAGGAGCAGCTGAGGCAAGTGATGCTGTTCAGAGAAGGTAAATATTCAGACTCAGAGAGGACCTATTGCTCTCTACAACTACCTGAATGGAGGTATCTCTCTCTCTGTCTATTCTGCCATCTCAAATGGAAGAACAAAAGGAAATTGTATTAAATTATACCAGGAGAGGATTAGATAATAACAGTCATTCACTGCAATGTGGTTAGGTATTGGAGCAAGTTGATGATGGAGATGGTGGAGTCACTGTGTCTGAAAGTGCTCAAGAGGTGTTGGAATGCAGCATCTGGGGATATGGTCTAGGGGGGGATTATGGTTGTGCTGAGTTGGCAGTAGGACAGATGACCTTGAAGGTCTGTTCCAACCTTGATGATTTTGTGATTTGCTGAACTTGTCTTGAGATCCTACAGTAGCTCTTGTGCTAGAGCATAGACAAGCCATCAGGTGTTAATTACAGTCAGTGCTACTGACTGACTTCAAATGAGAACACTGAGTATCTTTTTATGCAAGCTATTTGATTCTTTGATCAAAGAAAACTGAAAAATAAGTTGAAATATCTTTATAGAACATTTAGGAAGATTTATGCTGTCTTAGTTTCATTCTTGCCTTCTTTCTGATGGGGCATCTTACTAACTTTCATCTTCCCGAGGAAAGATATTTATAATAAATGTGGAGACCAGTTTTCATAGGATAAGAGTCTTTCTTTCTAGATGACTGCCGTTTTTAAGTGAGCTTTTTTTCTGAGGTACCCAGTGGGGCAAGAAAAGTAAATTACTTGAAGTGCAAGTATCACTGTTTTGAAGGTAACTGGGAAAAGCAAAACTCTTGAGAAATAATTTCTGTGTTACTTAGAAATAAGTAAAATATGTTGCTTTATTGATTCTGGTCTTGATTTATGTATTTGGAAATAGCATAGGCTCTTATTAACAAAGAGTATAAAGGCTTTGCAAAACAAATACATAACTTCATTTTCAAAGAATTGTAGGTTGGGCCTATTGAGTTCTATAAAAAATTCCACTTACCAGATTACTTATTTATTTATTTATTTATTAATCAGAAATTGTTGAATGCAAATGTGTACTGTGTAGTTCCACCACAAGCTTTTGGAAAACCTTTATTTTTTTTTTTCCCAAAACTCCCTCAAGGAACACTAATTAATCAAAATTTTTTTTTTTCTTCACCTTCTATAGGAGAAATAGCATAATAACTCATCTTGAAATTCTGTCATTCTCTACATAATCAAAAGCTGTGAACATCTTGTTGCTATGGTAGTCCAGTAGAGGAAAAAAGTTTTAAATGAAAGAAAAATATTTTAGTGTGAGGGTGACCACACACAGTGGAAAATGTTGCCTAGAGATTTTATGTGATCTTTGTCTTCGGAGTTGTTCAAAACCAAACTCAACACCATTCTGGGCAGGCAGCTGTGGGTCACCCTGTGCCGAGGAGGGAGGTTGGACTGAATGGTCTCCAGGGGTGCCTTCCCACCTCAACTATTTTGTGATCCCTGTTGATGACACTGTGACTTAGATTAGCTGAAAAGACTTTCCCACAAGGACACATTAATCTGTTGAATTTTGTGGCATGGCTTCATGGTAACAGTTTAATTTTTCCATTAATACAAATGAATTATTTTCAATTAAAGATAATGTATTGCAGTCCCATAGGAGTAGAATAATTTGTCCATCACTTTTCTAATTTGAGATGGTGTGAACTCATTTTAATAGGCTAACATCTCAGAGTTGTTGTTATGTATGTCAATGCAAAGGAAGAGCTAAAACACTCCTCAGTGTTTTTATCTCTCTGGTTTACATATCTATGCAGACATTGCTGTTAACTTATCTTGTACTGGGTTTCCTTTTTTACTTTTGTAACAAGTGCATGAAAACTGGATGGTTGCTCATCACTTAACCACTCAGGACCTCATTCACTTGGAGCAGACACTCGCCACCACTGCCTGGACCTAACATTCACAGCAAGAGGGGAGCTGAGATGGGGACTTAGGAGAGCTGCTCCTTCTGTTTTTCAGGTTTTGGAAGCATACATCCCTTGCTGGCCGGTTTATGGTTCACATTAGACTTTGTGCTGCCTAGTGGGGCTCTACTTTGCTTTGAGATATTTTGAGACACAGGCCTACTTAAATTTGAGTTTATTTTCATTAAGTATCTATATGCAGAAAACAAATATATGAACTTCCACACAGCTGGAGTTCCAGACACATCTGCCTAGTTACCATGGACTCATCTAATCAAGGTCTTTGTATGGTATGTACAGCTGTCTAGGAATTAATATGTTTCTTAAAAAAAAATTATTATTTCATTAGGAACATAGACCTCTGTTCTTCAGCATTGGTAAGAGTTTGTCCATGGGGTCTTCTACAGAAAGTTCTGAGTTTGTGTTTCCTATGCAAGATCCAGCCATGTGAGATCCAGCTCCAGAGATGAAATCATATTAGTGTAGCAGCATGCTTGAGTTGTTGAACTCTCCTAACATCTATGTGCATGCTGATAACTTAGTTCTGGATCCAGTTTTGTTTGAAAAGATTGTACAGATCAATCATTAAAACTTTTATATACTTCCTAGCAGAAGCAGGAGGATGAGGTGAAGGCTGACATGGAATTTCTTACCCTTTAGTGTCAGTGCATCCATGGCTTGTTCTGTGTGAAACTTTTTATAAGAACAGGTAGTGATAGGACAAAGGGATTGGATTTAAAGTGGAAAAGAGTAGATTTAGATGAGCTGTAAGGCTTTCTTTTCTGCAAGGGTGGTGAGGCACTGGAACAGGTTGCCAGAGAAGTTGTGGATGCCCCATCCCTGGAAGTGTTCAAGACCAAGTTGGAAAGTGTTCTGATCACTCTGGTCTAGTGGGAGGTGTCTCTGCCTATGGCAGGGAGGTTGGAAGTAGATTAGCTTTAAGATCCCTCCCAACCCGAACCATTTTGTGATTCTATGAAATACAGAATTGCACCATTTGACTTATGAGCAGATTTCATGACGTTGCAGATCTGTGTGCACGCACTACTGTATCTGCCATTCTGAATTTTTCTCCATTTGGAAGTTGTTTAAATTTGACATTTTTAAATGGTAGTGAGGTTATTTTCTCTAGAATTATATTGATCTTCTGTGTCATAAGTCATGTGATCATGTGATTTTGATACAGCATGCTGTGAAAGCTCAGCATTTTTTGCATTTTTCCTTTAAGAAACATCCATGGATGTGGTCTTGCCTGGGGTTTACATAAAAATAATACCTGCATCCATTTGTACTACCAATTTTCAGATCAAGTTATTTTCAGGGAAGAATGCTTATGAAAATTATTGCATTGGCAGTATAAAATCAGAAGCAGTGAATCATAGACTCGTTTGGGTTGGAAGGGACTAAAGGTCATTTAGTCCAACACCTTTGCAGTGAGCAGAAACATGTTCAACTTGTTCCAGTATTTCAGCACCCTCATAATAAAAAATGTCTTCCATATATCTAACTGATTCTACCCTCTTTCTGGTTTAAAGCTATTTCCCCCGTCATATCAAAATTTTGCATTCGGTTTGTCTCTTGACATTTGAGATGGAGCTTGTTTTGTTTTGTATACTGATTTTATTGGTCTTCTGGACACTGAACCTCTGCTCAACAGTGGTGACTTTCTTTTGGGTAAACCTGGGTTGTCTTTCAATTAGATAAAAAAGTGAGGCTGGGTTGTGTGTATGGTTTCGTGTGTATTACTTACACTGTGTAAATTATTCAGACTATGGATAGTTTTCCATTGTGCCATGAGACTTCTTGGGAAAATACATTTCTTTTTCATTAATTCCAGCTATAAATAAAGTAGTGGAGAAGCAGATAGAGATGGGTGTAATGTTTCCTGTTGTGATCTTTGAGACAGAATGAATGAATGAGTCATTCATTTAAGTAGCGGCGCTGATAATGAAGGCTTCAAGGAAGATATTAAATTCTGTCATTGTGATCTGCCTGTGCTCGGGCTCTGGATCCTGAAAGCGACACTCCCAGACTGTCCAGGTCTGCTGCAACACAGCCTGCTCTGGCAGTTGCCTGCTGATGCTTTGCCTGTTAACCCCTTTTACCATCAAAGCTTCTGAAAGCCAGACTATTACTGTGCAAAGTGGAGAGTCCTGATGTCTCTGGCAGTGGTGCTGAAATGCACCAGCCTTGCTGCTGGGGAGAAGGCAGGGCTGCTGCTCTTGGAAAGAAAGTAGAGAGTGATTGACTTTTAAAAATAAATGCTTCATTTCTGTGTTTGTACATGCACTGCAGGAGTTTTGGTGTGCTTTGCATGCTGCTGATGTCATAGTACATGTAGCTGCTGATTGTTTTCAGCTAATGTCTCCACTGCTCTTTTTCCCTCTCACAACTGAGTATCGGTTTCTGCCCTTGTATCTACAATTTCCACCCCCCTGTAACTTATGCCTCCCACTATTTCTCACAGAAAAATAATGAGTTCTACTGATTATTTTTCTTATTTCTTCCCACTCCCTCAGCACCAAGCTTCACTAGCCTTCCCACTCCAGGAAGGGGAAATGAAAATAGCAACAAAATTAGTAATCCTGTGCAGACTCTTATTTGCTACTATCAGTGCTCTGCCATAACTCAGATTCCTGGGTAGAAGGGTTAAAATCCAAGCAGTTGCTGGAACCTTACATCTTGCTGTATAAGAATCTAATAACACAAAAGTTTTTCAGTTGCATGGAGCTGTTGAGGGGGAGACAAATACAATTTCCTTCTGACTATATTAGCAAAGAGGAGCCAAACCACATTATTTGAAGAAACAAATGCTCTTTAGATCATTACTGCTTGCTGTTATAAACAAACAGAGGAAAAGCAAAACAAAAATTTATTAGCTTAGACAAGTGATTTGTAGAATTAATTGCTTTTTAAGTATAACATTAAACTGCTTTTCTATATCTGAGTTATTTAGAATGCTTTTCTCTAGAACAACAGTAAAAGGAGACCTCACATTCAGGCTGTATTTAAAGCAATTTTCAGAACTTTAAATTGGTAAACCCATGTCCATTTTGTTTTTATAATAAAAAGTTTATAGCAAGTATGGAATACTCCATCTAGGTCTGATTTCCAACTGAAATCAGTATGACAGAGATTGTCAAACTAATGTGTTCTATCTGGTTAGCCATATTTGGGGTGGTTTTTGTTTGTTTGTTTGGGTTTTTTGGTTTTGTTTGTTTGTTTGGGGTTTTTTTGTAGTGGTTGGGGTTTTTTTGTTTGTTTGATTTTTTTTGTATTTGCCAAACAGAACTCTGACATTTCCTGGAAGAGGACTGAAATGAATTTTTGATAGTGTATAAAAATCCGTATGAGCAGGCATGGCTTTAGCATTTATTCATGGCATGCTAAACTCAGATATGGCATCCTAGTGCTGGAACAATGTTTCTCACCACTAGGATTTGCCTCCTGCCTGCTCTTTCATATCGCTTCAATCTCTCACAGTGAAAGCCATGAACAACAAATGCTACTTTAAACATGCTGCAAAACTTCAGAGTTCATCTGCAATGGTTATTGTGAACCACAGACTGGGCTTTACAGCTGAGTTTGCTCCGCCACGTTCCCTGTCTTGGGAGAATGTGAGGATGTGGGGTTTTTTCATAACACCACTTTGCATGCTGACTTCTTTTAATACACTGGTTGCTAGTGCTCTGCTTCCCAGGGGCTGTAATCCTGCTTCTGTCTTGTAGACAAGCAGGTGGACTGCTAATGATTGCCTGAATTTAGATCCAAGGTGAAGATCCAAGGAGGTGCAACCATGCACCATGATCCTGAGGGTGGTTTGGTGTGAGTGTGTAAAAGGTAGGGTGGCCATAGCACTGATGGAAAAATTGTTCTCAGACAAGAACTGCTAAAGCTAGTAAAGTTTTGAAACATGGTGGTGCAGGAAATAGTGGTTTTTTCTGTTGCCTCAGTGGTCTGTAAAATAGTACAGGACTTCATACTTCAGTCAGGTGGATGTCTTGATTAATCTGAGCAGTGGAAATGGAAATGGAGTCCAATTATGTATTATGGAAAAATATATTGGCTCTTTCTATAGATCAAGTAATTTTGACTTGAAAAGAAATTATTTTGCTTTTAAAGGATATGATAGTATTTTACTCTCTTCCCACCACTGTTTGACCCAGCTACTGAGTTTAATTCTCTTTTAATGACACTTTTCTTCAAATTGGAAAAATTTTCCTGAAAACACCTGAGTTTCCATTTGCTGGAACATCTGCAGAATTATTCATCCTCATCCCTTTGGCACTCCTTTGCAGTTTTGAGATTAATTCACCTCATTTTGCAAAGTGACAGTCACAGGCTCTCCTTCTTGCTTTGTTCCTTCTTTTGGCTGATCATTTCACTTTCCGTCCTCTCACCATTTCCCATTTATTCTTCTGTGGGCTCTGCTGCTTACCTGCCTCCCTAGCCTGTTCCTCAGGGAGGAGGGCAGACCTCATCGCTCTCTACAACTACCCAAAAGGAGGTTGTAGCAAATTGGTCTCTTCTCCCAAGTAACAAGCAGGAGAACAAGAGGAACTGGCCTCAAGTTGCACCAGGGAAAGTTTTAGACAGGATATTAGGAAAAGTGTCTTCACTGAAAGGATGTTCAGGCAGTGGAACAGGCTGCCCGGGGAGGTGGTTGAGTCACCATCCCTGAAGGTATTTAAAAGTCGTAAAGCTGTTGCACTTAGAGATGTCTTTTAGTGGTGGCCTTGGCAGTGATGGGTTAATTGTTGGACTTGGTGTTCTCAGTGATCTTTTCCAACCCAAATGATTCTGTGATTCAGTCACTTGCAGGCATCTTTGCTCTTCTTTCCTTCCATTTTGAATCTTAATTTCTTAGTTTGGAAACTTATCCTTCAAGCTTTATTCTTCAGTGTAAAGTGTTTTGCTATTGTGTCCTGACTTCGTGACTAAAGGTTTTCCATTCATCTCATCTAAGTATGAACTGTAAAATTTTTTTTTTTTTTTGCCAGATTTACAAGTCTTGGATATATCTGGCCTTAAGTCTACTCTTGTATGATTTCATTACTCATCCAAAATAATGCTTCATCCTTATCTCTGCTGTCAGTCTGGGTATACTCTTTAGTGGAACTTAGATTACAATTCTTATATGTGCATATTCCAGAGCATACTTACCATGTGTAAGATGTTGTTTTAATGTTCTTCTCTTCCCATCATATCCCATATTCTGCTGCCTCTGAAACCATTCAGATAATTTTCCTGCCCCTACCTTTAAGTGTAAAAGCACTAAAAAATAAAGAAATGGCACCCAGAAACTTCTCCCACCTTTAAATAGACATCTCCATTGTGTTTCTACTTTGTTGGCTTTCACTGCTTTACCAGTGAGCTTTAGTTAGGGTTAAAAATGTACTGAAATAAACTTTTATAGGTTTTATTTGAAAAATGTGGTTTACATGAAGGGTTGACCCTTGCTAACCCTAGCCTCAACCGTTTCATTCCTCTCTCCTGGAATAATCTTGCTCTAAAGTTGTGAAGAGCTGTTCCTAAACAGCTGCAGGGAGTACGGGGTTGCATTTGCCTTTAGATCTCTGTAATAGTGACTGCTGTCTCTGGGAACACTATGTTCTCCATACATTCATTAGTGGGAAATGGGCAGATTTAGTTTACAGTTTGCTGGATGTGCTTAGAAAAAGTACTTTGGGGGAGAAAAGGTACACAAATTGCTACAGCAGGTAGCTTGGATGCATTCTTTGTCTCTGCAGAAGGATAAAAACCTTCAGGGTTCACTGGATAAGCCTAGATTTCTCTGCTCAGTCGTTCTTTGGCTTGGCAGATACTTTTTTGCTAGATTATTGCACTGAATATTGCTTTTCCTTGAAAGGACTGCTATTTTTTTCCTAGGCAGCAATCTCATTTCTGATGAAATTTTAAATATTTAATAGAGCAATTGGTCTGTAGAAAGAACTATTTGCATTGTCTTTGTATTCTTACATGATGACTGAGGAAATTGACAAAGCAGTACTTTGTGTAGTATCTATACTTATTTCCAAAACAGAAGAGGATAGATGTTTTCAATTTAGCATAGAATTCCCTACAGTACTTATCAGGTTTTACAGTCTTAACATTTTTAATCAGTTGTAAAAGATCATCTTACTCTCTGATTTATATAATAAACCTTAGGTTTTCTATTTTTTTGCTTCATTTAACTTCAGAATGTTTCCAATGCTATAAAAAAATGACATTTTGTTAATCGTACTTTCATCTTTAATTTTTCCATGCATCAATGTTGATAACAGTATCACTTTTAAAACAGTGACTTTTAAAGACAGAAATGATTAGTCATAAACCAAAAGAGATACAATATTTAGTATCATGCATATGACTGAAATTTTCCTCAGCATCTTGTTGACTAAAATTTTCAAGGGACTAATGACTGGTCATGGGTTTTGAATTCTCCAGTTGCTGGAAGGCTCTTAATGTTTTCTGGGAAACACTGGGGACGTTCTTTCTCTTCCCTCTTGAGAGAAACTATGGGAGGAATTGAGATTTATATAAAACTTCCCTGGCACTCCCAGAAGTTCTTGTTTGGTAGCCTAACAGTCTCTGCATTAAGGGAAAAAATACTTGCTCCCTGGTTTCCACTCAGTTTCAAGCACCAGTTTTGCCCACTGATGGTGTTTCCTCCTCTCCTGTCTGGTGCCTGGCACTGGCCAAATGAGGCTCTTCCACACATCACTGTAGAGATGAGCTAGGTTGGCTGCTGAGTTTTGCATCTACAACTTAAACACTCAGGTTAATCTGTTGGTTGTGTCTGACCAGCAAAATAAAGGTCAGTTGTAGCCAAGACAGAAATTTTGCAGGTGATCTTTATAGAAGTTTTGGGGCTAATTCACACTGTAAACATGGTTTTCGCCCTCAGTATTAGCAAGGCTGAGTACAGGAGGCTGAGTACAAATACACCTGGCTCCTTATTGTACCTATCCAGCTCAGTCTTACCAGTGTCCTTGCCTGCTCATGAAGTTCTATCATGACAGATGAGCAAAGAGAGAATTACTTTTAAGGATTTTAAATAAATACACATCTTTAGAGTGATACATAATGTGCCTGGCTGGTCCTTTGAGAACCCTTGGGTCACTGGCTTGTCATTGCTATGCACTCTTCTTGAAATCTGCAAATCCAGGGTTACTTGCAATGGAGAATTTACTGTTAATACTTCAAATCATAGAATGGAGAAATGAAGGTTTGTGTCATTTTCTGAAGACAAACTTTGCATTTAAAAAGCTGTTACTCCTTCAAAAGCTGTTACTTCTTCGTTCCATATTGGATACTTTTCCACAGAGCCAGCCTTTTTGGGTGCTGGTAAAAAGCATTATTTCACAGATGCCATTAAATTTGGGGCAAAGATTTTAAGAGCCATAAGGCAGCGTCTCTACAACAGATTAGAGAGCCTTGTAACAAGATGCTAGTGTGCAATCTGGCCAGTTGGCAGCAAAAAAGGAAAAATTTGCTTAAGAGTAAGGGTAAGAGCATTTTAGCTTGGAACAACTCAGTAGATGATGCAGTTGCTAGGAAATGTCTTTCATTTCTGGAAAAAGTCTTGAGGTGAAAGCTAATCAATAAGGTAGATACAGTGTGATGTCATTTGTTGCCATGGTTTCTGAGCTTAGCAGTCTGTTATCTGCAAATAGTATTGATGGTTGCTATGCAGTCGAATATTTTCATATTGTTGTTTTTAAGTGCTGTTATTAAGCACTTTAATCTTAGCTAAAGCTTCAAAGAGCAGACCACTTAGGAGTTTAAATGTCTTAATTGATAGGCTTCTATTACAACCCTAAAATATCTTGAATTTTTCTATCTAATAAACAACAGGCTTCAGCAGGAAGTGAACAAGGTTAACATTTTGGTGATTAAATTTCCACAAACCAGTTGACATTTTCTAGTAAATTAATCTGCAAATTAAATAACTCTGTGGAATTACTGCTATGACTCTTTACATGGCAGATCATGTGAAAAAGGGGGTAAGCAGTCAGTCCTCTGGATGATAAGGCAGTCAAATGTATGAAACTCTAAGTGGCTGAAAAGCCATGACGGTTTCTTGAACAATGGCCTTGTGTTTCATGTATCTTCCACTATGGGATTGTGAAATCTTTATTATGTTTGGGTTTTGCTAGAAAATATTTTGTAGCAGCTGAATAAGCTGAAAAGGAAATGAGACTTATTTTTCCTGATAGTTGTCAGTGTGAAGAGAAAGCATTCTCAGGTCAGATCCTTTAAATCAAACATAACTTCATTTTTAATGTTCTATGGAGATGTTAATTTTAGTAGAATGCTTTGAATCATTTGCTTGGTTTAGTGGCATCTCTTGCAGTACTTTTTCTTCACAATTTGAGTTTTTGAAATCATTTTTGGAGGAAAGAATGAAAAAGAGATGAGTAGAGGAAGGGAATTTAAAAATCAGATGATGGCTTGCTGAATTCTAGGGTTTGTACATCTTAAGAGTGAAATTTGTCCTGCTGTCTATTTTTCTCTTTTCCCCCAATGTATTCCTTCTCTTCCCCTTCAATTTCCACCACTCTCTGCCTTAACAACACATTTCTTTAGAAAGTGTTTTGCCACCTTCTTTCTTGTCTTCTTCACACATCTCTCCTCTGTGTGGTGACTTTGACTATCACCTTTCATTTGAACAGAGAAGTAATTGCCTTCCTAGTCCTACTTGTCCCCTTAATATAGGGAGTGAACCGTCAAGGATGCACTCCCAGTGGGAGAACCTGAGGAAGATGTCATGAGGAAAAGTGATGCCTACGGCTAAAATCCTGCTCCTACTAAGAGGGCAGGGGTGTCCTGGATGACTCCATTCCTGGAACTCCTCTAGAAATTCCCTGCTGGCTGTGCAGAAATACAAAAGGAGCTTTTGAGAGCATCCTCAAAGCAGGGCTACTTAGAGCAGGCAGATGGAGGAGACGTGTCAGCTTGATGATGACAGCAGATGTCAAGCTAACAATCTGAAAAGGAAGCTAGCAGAGTAGCAGTACTTCTTACCAAAATTTTTGAAGAAAGAGAGGGGAAAAAATAAAAAACCAAAAGTAGAATCAAAAGAAAGGCAGCATGGAAAAGGAGATACAAATCAGTGTTGCTGACTGGCAGGAGCTCTGAAAGACTATCTGATGCTAAATCTGTAAAGTGA